>NC_143516.1:43053617-43093617 GCF_031878675.1 Megascapheus bottae | reverse complement strand
ATGGAATGATATCCAATATAGTGAGTCTTGCTTCATGCTACGTCCCTTGGTAGAGTAAGGTGTAGTCAAAGACATCTTTTAGCCAGCAACTCAGACACAAAACTGGTTTGCAGTCTAAGAGTGAACTCAGGTCCATCACACAGCTGAGAATGTCGCAGATGGAGACTCTATGCTCTTGCTCTGGCCCACAGGCCTCTTGTTGCCAGAATAGACGACTAGTCTGTTCCTAGGTTTAACATAAAGCTAGAAATGCTGGAAGACATACTTGCATCAGTCCCACCCTTCCATAGGTATTGGCTAAATTGGGAACAGATAGACACATTTTGTTTATGAATATTGGCCTGGACTTTGTGTTCTTGGGGCTCTGTGTAATGTCAGATCTCTTTGGTAGGCATGGAACTAGCATCCAACCTATCTTATGTTAGCGTTCATGCTCTGATCTCTGGTAGTAGAATGCTTGCTCCCTGGTCCCTTGCCCATATTTGGAGAAAAGAAAAAGAAACAATCCATCACCACAAGTTTGATGCAGCTCATAGGAGGCAGGAGTTATGTCATACTTGTTGCTGCAGCAAAGAAAACAATGCTGGGTAAGTTGTTTCCAGTTTAAGGTCTAGACAAAAAGTTCCTAGCTGCTCTTCCCAAAGGTTTCACCACCATTTCTTGTATTTAGGAAAATGAAGACTATAGCAAACAACTCCTTCCTCCCTTTATTGTTCAGTATTTGACATGCAGCATGGGCCCAGGTGAAACTGGAGAGTATGGTCCATGCCCTGGTTCCCTTAGATTCTGAAGGTAGTTTGTTAATGGAATGACGAGGTATTCAAATTGCGGGAGCGTCTTATTCCAGCATCATCTGCTTTTGCTCTCGGGTTTCATAATTTTGCTTTGAAGGTTCACATATTAAATATTGGCTTGTCAATATTTAGGAAGAACATAATATTAAAACTGTACAATTATTATTTCACCAAAATACATAGTAATGGAAGCAACCCATTTTTTTCTATTTAACTTTTAACATTTAGTAATTGTAACATAATAATTCTGATGGGTAGTATTGACACACATACATAATATTATGTACATAAAAGTACTGTGAAACTAATACCAGTATTCCATAACTTTTTTTATTTTTATATCTACAACTCCTTTGATTTTTTTTCTTTTTTTTTTTCTTTTTTAGTGGGTCATGGGGCTTAAACTCGGCCTGGGCATTGTCCCTGAGCTCTTCAGCCCAGGGCTACTGCCCTACCCTAAGCCAATCCCCACTTCCCATTTTCTTTTTTGCCAATCCTGGGCTTGAGTTCAGGGCCTGAGCACTGTCTTTGGACTTTCTCAAGACTAGAGCTCTACCACTTGAGCTTCAGCATCTCTTTCCTGCTTTTTTTTTTTTTTTCTATGTTCGAAAATCGAACCTGGGCCCTCATCCATGCTAGGTAAGCACTCTACCACTAGGCCAAACCAGGCCAAACTCCCGGCCTCACTTCCCCTTTTCTAGAGGTTAATTGGAGGTAAGAGTCTCATGCCCTTTTGTGCCCGGGGTGGCTTTGAACCTTGATCCTTAGATCTCAGCCTCCTAAGTAGCTAGGATTATAAACGTGAGCTACTGCGCCCTGCTCCCTAAGTTGTAGAGTTAGTTTCCAGTGTATTCTTGTGTGTTATCACAGTTATATTGATTCACCCTCTGTCCTTTGTCTCACCATTTTGTTGTTTCCCATTCATAAGAATATTATATTCACTTTCTTTTCCTTTTCTTTCCTTTTCTTTCTTTTTTTTTTTCTTTGCCAGTCTTGAGGCTCAAACTAAGGGCCTGAGCACTGTCCTTGGGCTCTTTCAGGGGTAGAGTTCTACCACTTGGGCCACAGAACCGTTTCCCGCTTTTTCTATGCATGTGGTACAAAGGAATCCAAACGGGGTATTGGCCCATGCTAGGCAAGCACTCTACCACTAGACCAAACTCCTGACATTCACTTTCTTTTTCAATATAGAATCTGTTCTTTTCTGATTTTATTGCTTCTCAGAGTACATGTGACTATATTTAATATTATACAAGTTTAATTGCTTTTTCAAATTTAAAGGTTAATTTACATCTTAATTTGAAAGTGCTACATGCCCAAAATTTAATGTGAAAAATCCATTACCTAAAACTTGTAAAAAACATACCCCTTGTACATGAACGTGAACTGGACTTTCAACTAATATATAATATCATGTTTCATAAATACAAATTGATCAAATTAAAAACTAGCACATAAGAGGTTTCCGATGTGCAAAGAAAGACATACTTTTCATAGTTGCTGGGGGCTTTAGAAATACTATTATAGAACATTAAATAGAAGCATTTATAAAAACATATAAACCAATGTCTTGAAAAAGATGATGCTAATGGTGTATGTTTGCATATGATACACTCTGTGAAATAAATGTAGATTAATAAAATAAAATTTTATTTTCCTGTTTTTGATTCTTTGCTTTATTTCAGCTCTCTGGAGTGGATCAGTTTTAGTATTCTTTACCTATTTCCCCTCCTATTTAGAGTTGCTTTTTTTGGCAAACATTTCTGTAAGTTTTATGCATGAAAAAACCAAGTGTGTTTGAAATTGATAAAGTTGTGAAGAGCTATATGCTAGCTACAGAGACTTTCTGTAAATATATTTTAATGCAAATCTTATCAACCAAATGTCAGAATCACTCCAGTGATATTCATATGCCTGCAACATGTTCTCTCTGGAAATGAACAAGCTGTTCACCAGAGATTTAGACTTTAAGCAGAGGTAGAAAAATTTATTTGTTCTGTGTGTTCTCAGATAAACAAACCAACCTCCTTGTGTATCCTCTGTTTAAATAAAGGTGGAAGGCATATATTTGACAATTACTGTTAGCATAGAAAGGAAATACTATATAATCATTTCTCAATCAAAGAAAACAAATCGTTGTTTAAAGGATTTATAAATGATGATGTTCTGCCTTCTCTGTATCTTTTCAATATACTACCTTTGAAATAGATTAAAAAATGAAGTAACATGAAAATACCTGGAACTGTGTGTGTGTGTGTGTGTGTGTGTGTGTGTGTGTGTGTGTGTGGTGTGTATTTCCATCAGTTCTGTTTCTTTAATGATCCATGACAACTACATTTTTACATTTTGTGTCTGCTGTGGTTTTTAATATTTTTATTTCATGAAACATACAGGGGATTTTTGCCATCAATTTTTATAAGAGCATTATGGATATTAGAGCAGTTGTAAATACTATATTCAGTATTTAGCATTATAATATAGCAAAGTAGTATACCTAAACAATAATGTATTAATATCAATTGTGCTTATTGATTTTCCACTCCAAATTGCCTTGCAACATCAGTAATATATGTAATCATCCTATCATTATTGTATCCGTTTCTCATGTATTCTTGGTGAACTATAGTGTTTCTTCCAAAGTGCTTTTTTTGCTGTACTATCTGGGACATGAAAATAAACCTTATATCTGCCTTTTAAATTACACCTTTTAGAAATAAAATTGTTTCCTATCTAGGAACAAGGTTCTTTAGCAAACCTGTCGCTGTGTGTGTTTGCTTGTATTTTGCTCATTCCTTCCTTTTGTGTCATTTCTGACTTATTTTGATATGGTTTTCTGTCTTTATTTGGTTTAGACATATTTGTGTTCTCTATTGAAAATTACCTTTATTATGTAAGTTAATTCCATTCAAATTTATCAGATTTATACACTTAGCCATTGTTCTCTTGTAATATTTCATTTTGCCTATTTTTGCCTTTCAGGTTTTAAATTATTTGATTTCCTTATATATTTTGTTTATTAATTCCTTATTACATATACAGTATTCTAGTAAGTAGAATATTTTTTGACCCATTATTATTTGTTGTGGAGAAGCAATTTAGTTTGATGTAATCTTGTTTGTCTATTTTTGCTTTCTTATTTGTGTTGCATATACAAAAGATAGAGTACAAAGTTATCTTTTTTTACAAGGCGAAGTTTTATTGAGAGAGAGAGAAAGAGAGAAAACAGACCTACAGCTGCACAAGATGGAGTAGGCAGAAGAAAGAGAGCTTATGGCCAGAAGTGAGACATTATATAGGGGGGAGGAGTCAAAGTTATCTTTTAAAGATTCTTAAGTATAGTGAATTTATCCACATTTTTGTTTCAATCCCTTTGTGTTAGCTAGCTACTTTCCCTGTTTGTAGAAAGGTTTTCTGTAGATTGTACACGATATTTCAAGTCAAAGAATAAACAAATAAGCATATTCACAACACTTGTATTTTCAAAGAATTTTTTGAAAATTCAGTTGAAAAACAACATAAGAAACAAGTGAATTCTATATTAACTTAGCACTAACTTGTATTTAGCATATTTTATTTCACTAGCATTGAAGTAAGTAGAAAGAAAATTCATACTTGACATTAGAAAAAATTGAAAATATAATTACCAAGTTTTTTCCTAGTTTTAACAAATATGAGATCATTCATTGATTAAAGAGATCCTGGAATCCAATATGTTCATTCCCTAATCTTGAAGATGAAGAAAAAAAACATATTTACCTTTGTCATCCATGAGTAATGAGTTTGGAAAGGAAACTTGTATAGTCAGTTCAGAACAAATTCAATTATTTCTTCATATGTTAACTTCATCTATTTCTATTATGTATAAGTACTTTCCTAGATGTTGGAAGTAGAAATGAAAAAATTTACATGTCCCTATATACATATACTTAACATTTTATAAAAGAATTTGTATTTTTCTTATGTAACAAATGTCAAGTTAGAAAAAAGTATTTACATATTTCAGAGATAACATAGTCATATACTTAACTTGTCAGTATTTTCTTTTTCTGTTGGGAGAGTGCTAGGGTTTCAATTCAGGATCTCATTTGCCAGGCAGATGCACTACCATTTGAGCCACATTCCTACCTACCCCAGCATCTTAGTATTTCTTATGAAAAGATTTAAGTACAGAAGGTAGTAGTTTTTGACAGATACAATGATAAAGATAAAAAGTATACTAATTCATAATCAACTTTGATGAATGATACTTCACTCTTACATTGTTTAGGTCCTAATTTTGATGGCCCCACAGAAGACTTAGATGCACTCCATTTGTGAAAATTTTGAGTGTGTGAATATGATAAATGTCTATAATGATGTTCTATTTCTGCCCAAATGAATTTGGAAGCAATGAATCCCACTTTTTATCTGACAATGCATCTGAAGATTGGGAAAAAAATATTTCATGGATTAATAGATTGTCAAGGAAAGCTCAGAGTGATAAAAATGATCTGTAAAATTATATAACCCTATGTTTGAAAGTATTGCATGTGAAAATGTGAAGAACTGCAGAGTGCACATAATATTTTAAATAACTATGGAAAATGTCAATATTACATGTAAAATTTTGATGAAGAATGATAGTGGAGAGTTAAAATAGAACTCCAGAATCAAGCAATATTTAAAACATTGCAAGCCAAGAGTTGCAGCTTGGAGCCACTAGCCGACAATCTGGTGCTAAGAATCAAAGGAGATTTTACAGACAATATAACAACTTGTAGATGGATTGAACTAAAAATCTATCAATATGTAAAAATAAATGGACCAGGAAGAGTGCTCTTGACTGTAAGGCAGAAAACCTAGTGGAAAATTTGGAAATTGAAAATTATGATGTAAGCAGAAAAGCCTTTGAAACTACCCTAAAACCTTGACCTAGATTATCTAGAATTTTTGACCATGCCTGAGAATATTTAATAAAGGTAAGAAATGCAGTAATAATGTTAGTTTATTCACTTCAGTTTTATGACAAAAGAAACAGTATTTTATTGGCTTATATTTTTAGTCATTTTTTTTCCAAGTACAACATCAATGTTCCTGGAGTCAGTAGAAATAAAAGCATAATGTGCTGGGAAAAACAGTGAATTGTTTATATTCATGAGTTTTAAAAAATGTATAAGATAAACCAAAATCAAAAGGAAAAATCTTCTTACTAAATTATCCTTTAAATGTCTCCACATATTTTTATTTTTATTTCCTCAACACATGATCACTTCACATTCCAAAGTAATCTAGGCTGAGATAAAATATAAACTACATATTATAATCTACTTCTCTTATATTCCATATGCTTAAAATGTTTTTCTAAGGATATATGCAAATCCGTTGTATTCGGACTTGGTGCAAGAATTATTTCATAGCATCTTCTTAAAAGTATGAACATATTAGCCTACATATTTCATGATAAAACTTACATTTTGAGGGGCCGGGAGTTTGGCCTAGTGGTTAAAGTGCTTGCCTAGCATGCATGAAGATGCGGGTTCAATTCCTCGGTACCACATACATAGAAAAAAGCCAGAAGTGGTGCTGAGGCCCAAGTGGTAGAGCTCTAGCCTTGAGAAAGTCCAAGGACAGTGCTCAGGCCCTGAGCTCAAGCCCAGGACTGGCAAAAAAAAAAAAAAAACTTACATTTTGGGACCAGCAGCTAGTACTTATTTTCAAAATCCAATGGATCAAATACACACATATACACATACATTTATACAAGACACAAAAATGATAGTAACACGTGAAAAAGTAAATAAAAATTAAAATCATATTGCCCTAAATCACCTATTCCTATTAATAGTCTACATTTACAAAAAAATGAAGAAGAGAAATATTATGGATCTACATAAAAATTAAACATACATATCAGTTTATATCTTGTAAGAGTCTCTAGGACACCTGAAAACTTTAATGTTTGGTTCAAGTTTTCAAGAAGCAACTTATACTCTAATGAACTACTAACCAAAATAAGACTTTAAAAACTCACTAGAGCTTTCTAAGCCTAATGGAATATTAGGTTTCTATTTAATTATATAATGTTTTCTTACCTGTTTCTGATGAAGCCAGGAGTATGAGAGAAAAATTCAGGTTGAACAACGGGATAGAGTACTTGAGTGAGTCTTCCCTGTCTGTTCCACTTCTGTGAAGGAGCTAGGTGGAGAGAGCAGAACATTCCCACATATATTCATCCATGCTATCTTACTATCTCACCCAGAAACAATGGGATAGAAAAGAAGTGGAATAGTAAAGAAACAGTTTATATTTTCTTTTCCTTTCATGGTACTGGGTTATGAACTCAGAGCCTCACAATTTCTAGGAAGGCATAATACCACTTGTGCCATGCCTCCAACATGAGATATATTTTTTCTCTTAAGTGGATTCTTGCTACATTTTCATGTCTGATGATTTTCATAAAAGAATTATATGTTGCTATATTCCTTGTCTTTACCATGTAGATTTTTTTTTTCAGTCAGCCTCCTGCCTCCTTTCTTGTGGTAAAAGGATTTGTTAGTCAAACATTGATCCCTATGTTTGGTCCACAGTCTTTCTCCTGAGGTCCTAGTAAATTCTACCTACTTTAAATGTTTGCTTCTGACAACATATATTGTAAAATACATCTAAGTACAATACCTCACAGGTGTAATTTGCTTAGCAGTTTCACTTTCGGAGTGGAAGTAAGAAATGCCTTCACCTACACACCCAGACATTTGCTTTACTAATCTCCCTGTCATGTCTTAATCCACTCAAATTGATAATCAAAATTCAACTCTCAAGTGTCCTTGGAA
Source organism: Megascapheus bottae (assembly GCF_031878675.1). Lineage (NCBI taxonomy): Eukaryota > Metazoa > Chordata > Mammalia > Rodentia > Geomyidae > Megascapheus > Megascapheus bottae. The sequence goes on along the minus strand of NC_143516.1, from coordinate 43,086,014 downwards.
ATTGAAACACAGAGTCTTGTGCTGAATGCTGGCCCAAACTCATAGGTTTGGATTTTTTTTGCCATTACAAGTTAAAACATACATTGGATGTTCTCAAATTCCCTAGCACTTATCATCACATTGTCAATGTACTGTATGCACTCTTCAGTGTTTTTATTCCAAACTTTGATCAACATATGAACACAAAACTCTACTAGAAATTCACCAAAATTATCATATTTGTACAAAATCCTATTTTTAGAATATGGTGTCAATCACTGTTTCTTCTCATGTTTTTCCTGGTATATATTCAATGTTACATCAGTTTGATGTAATAGTGGATTTAGAAACTGAAACTATTCAGTATAGATACAGCAGGTTTAGGGAACACAATGGGTCAAGTTATTGTCAAAAGCAAGAGTGATGCCTCATATCTGTAACCATAACTACTTGGGAGACACGGACCAAAGAATCACAGTTCAAGACCAGCTGGACATAAAAGTTCATCTGTTTCCATCATACTAACACTAAAATTATTATTTTTTTAATATTTTTATTGTAGTTAATAAAAGGGTTACATGATATTTGCCAGATAGAAGGTGCATTAATTCACATACATTGATACCCTTTCACATGTCTTGGTCCCCATTACCCTCCCCCCACCCCCACTCCTCATCTTGTTTTCCCCCGTTCCCTATCCAAGTTCAAATAACCAAATACAAATACATCCAATATATCAGATAACAAAGTGAGATACTGTAACAATATGAGATAACCAAGGGACAGCAAAAGAGGTGAGAGATAACATAGTACCTTAAGAACAACAATCATTCAGTATATGGCTTTTGTTTCAATATCCTAAAATTATATACACAAAACCCAGAAGTTTGAGTACTTAGATGTAAAAAATCTGTATAGAGCTATTGTAACATCTGTACACATTTTTATTCATTTTTAATGAAAATTTAAAAGATTCACATTTTTTTACAAGGGGAAATAGCAGTGAACCTAAAGAACAAAACACTATTAAAGAAGTCAAAGAAGGTGCTGGGAGTTTGGCCTAGTGGTTAAAGTGCTTGCCTAGCATGCACGAAGCCCCAGGTTCAATTCCTTGGTACCACATACATAGAAAAAAGCCGGAAGTGGTGCTGAGGCTCAAGTGGTAGAGCTCTAGCCTTGAGAAAGTCCAAGGACAGTGCTCAGGCCCTGAGCTCAAGCCCAGGACTGGCAAAAAAAAAAAAAAAAAAAAAAAAAAAAAAGTCAAAGAAGAACAAATACTTCACAATTTCATTTAAATGAAATTTATTTTTACATAAGATAGCTATAAAAGTCATCTTTGTAGAAACGGTTGAACAGCATTGCCAATTTATGGGGGCGATATCTAATATTCTTTCAAATTTATTTTTATTGTCAGGGTGATATACAGAGAGGTTACAGTTACATAACCAAGGTAATGAGCACATTTCTTCTCAAACATTTTTATCCTTCTCCACTATGTTTTTCTCCCAGTTTCAGAAGAAGGAAGCAAATTATTAAAATGAAAGCAGAATTAAATTAATTGGAGTCCAAAAATTGCCATAGAAAGAATCAACAAAACAAAGAGTTGGTTCTTTGAAAAAATTAAGTAAACTGTCTGACCCTTAGCAAATCTTTACCAAAAAAAAGAAGAGAGTGCACCCAAATAAACAAAATCATGGAGGAGAATGGAAAATCATGACAGAAATTACCAAGATACAGAGAATCGTAAGGGAATACTTTTCAAACCTTTATGCCAACAAATTTGATAATCTAGAAGAGATGGATGAATTTCTAATCAATATTTACATACCCAAACTGAACCAAGAAGATCTAATCCAACTAAACAGACCTATTTTAAGTACTGAAATAGAAACGGCAATGAGACCTCCCATCCAAGAAAAGCCCAGGGCCAGATGGATTCACAGCTGAGTTCTATAAGGTCTTCAAAGCAGAGCTCACACTAGTACTCCTCAAGCTCTTCAACAAAATTGAAAGGAAAGGCTCTTTGCCAAACTCGCTCTACGAAGCCACCATAACTCTCTTCTTGAAAGCAGACAGGGACTCATCGAAGAAAGAGAACTATAGATCCTGCAAACATTGTTTTACAGGAGAACTATATCTTGAATTTAAAATTTAACTTTGCCATAGCAATTTTTTTTTGGGGGGGAGCCTGTCCTGAAGCTTGAACTCATGGTCTGGGCTTTACCCTTGAGCTTCCTTTTTGCTCTACTGTACCACTTGAACAACAGCACCGTTTCCAGCCTTTCTAAGTAGTCTATTGGAGGTAAGGATTTAACAGCCTTTCCTGAACTGGGCTGGCACTGAACAGCGATCCTCAAATCTCACCCTCCTGAGTAGAAAGGATTACAGGTGTCAGCTATCAGTGCAAGGGCTCAGCAATGGTATTTACTTTTGTTCAGTGGGGACAATAATTCCAATTTATAAGTTATTTCAGAACAACTAAATTGCTTCAAATGAATTTAATGGAATATCAACTAATTCTTGCATTTTATTTTTTTAATATTTTAGTTTTGTCAGTCATGAGGCTTGAACTCTGGGCCTGGGCACTGTCCCTGAGCTCTTAAGCTACTGCCCTATCCCTTGAGCCATAGCACCACTTCTGGTTTTCTGGTAATTCATTGGAGATAAGAGTGTTATGTACTTTAGTGCCAAGGCTGGCTTTGAACTGCAATCCTCTGATCTTAGCCTTCTGAGTAGCTACCATTACAGATGTGAGCCACCTATGCTGGCTTCTCATGTACTTATTATTGTTATTATTATTAAAATATTCCTGAGCTGAGCGTTGGTGGCTCATACCTGTAATCATAGTGACTCAGAAAGCTGAGATTGGAGAATTGGGGCTCAAAGACAGCCCAGGTATGCATGTCTATGAGACTTTTAGCTTTCATTAACCACCAGAAAATTGAAAGAGAGGCTGTCCCTGTGGGAGCGTGCTAGCCTTGAGCAAAAAAGATCAGAGACAATGACTAGGCCCTGAATTCAAATTTCACTATAATAATAACAATAATAATAACAAATATGATAAAATAAAATATTCAAAACCCCTATAGTAGGTTTTTGAGATATCCAGAATAAAATTGCCAATACTCATTTTGCTGTTCAGTAGTAGACCAGAACTTATCATTGTAGTTTATTACTCACTGCTCAGCCTCACCCAGATCATCTCTTACTCTATACTCATCTGCTAGGATAACATTGCTTTTGTTGTTGTCGTTTATGTTTCTTCTCAATTTCCAGATCAACATTTTAATCGGTTACATATTAGAGAAATCACGTGATATTTCTCCTCATTGTCTACTTTCTTTCAGTTAACATAATGATTCCATTCAGGAGTTCATTCTTTAAGTGCTAATATCTGACACTGTACAAGATTAATGGTTCAAATATGACACATTGAAGAATAAACAGTTGTGATGATTTTCCTCTGCAGCATATCATCAAAATTAATACTTTGAAAAGAGTATATAATGTCAGTCTAGTGGAGTTACGATAAGTGGTTGTCTGATAGCCACTACAGAATGTATGTCAAACTATTCTGATTTAATAGATACATAGTCAAATCTGGGCTGAGCAATTACTAAGATCAAAACAGAGGCATGAAATAATGAGAATAATACTGCTGAGATATAATGAGCCTGACAAAGTAACATTTAACAGATTGGAGAATATCTGAAGGAATAGAACTGCTCTCTCAAGATGTTGGTTATTGCCTGGTTTGATACAAGATTCCACACTCAGAGGGGCCCCTTTGTGGAAGGTGCTGTGCGGCTATTACCATCTTGATATACATAATTATTTCTGAAGAAGGGGTCAATTTAACAAAATATACTTCTTAATTCCAAATCTGATTAGAGAGAGAGAGAGAGAGAGAGACAGAGACAGAGACAGAGACAGAGAGACAGACAGAGAGAGAGAGAGAGAGAGAGAGAGAGAGAGAGAGAGAGAGAGAGAGAGAGAGAGAGAGAGAGAGGAAGTGACAACCTGAAAATATGTGCAAGCAGTTCTCCCTCATATTCTCTCCTGAAGCTTTCCTGAAGACTGGTATTTCTTCGGCTACATCCACAAAAGAGACCTTTGGGCAGCCTAGCCCACAACTCCAAAGATTTGGGGAGCATTAAAAATACATGCAGATTATGTTTAGAGTTCTCTCATACTGGTCATCACAAATAGTGTTCATGGAAACTTTAAAACGGGAATAGATCCTGAGACAGAGCCAGTCTCTGTCTCAGGATTAGATCCATTCCCTAATCTTGGTAATCATCTTGGCAGAGGATGTGCTATTAAAATAAAAGCTGAAGTACAGAATATCTCATAGTTAAGTCTCACTGTCAATTCCTCACTGACCAATATGCAACAGACTTAGAAAACAAAAATCACAAAATAGGTTTTAAAATTCTCTGATGGTTTTCCTGATGCTAGTCAGATGATCCTATTTTAGTTAGTCTAGACTGGAAAGACATGTCACTTCCAGATGCAGTATGGTGAAAAACAGTAGGGAAAGAATAATGAACTTGCAATAGTTGAGAGATTTGGATAAAAATACTGTCACCATAAAAACCAAATTCTTCATATCTAAACTGGCAAGGAGAAATGTACCTTTGGAAGGCATATGGCCCAATCAACACCAAGATTTCAGTGTTCGGGCCTCTAGAACTATGAAAACTTAAATGTCATTTTAAGCTACAGAGTTAAATTTATTACAGCATTTACTGGAAACTAATATACCCATATTCTATGGTTGCTTTACACCTTCTAATTAATTATGAAGAATGGCCCATGCTTCTGTTTGGGATAATTTAAGAAAAACTGCTATTCTTTAAATGCTTGGTAGATTTTAGTAATGAAGTCACCCGGCCTTGGGCTTGCTGTTGTTAGGAAACATTTTATTTCACATTCAGTATCATTATTCATTTTGTCTCTATGAATAATTTGTACATAACATAAATTTTCAACAGAAATTGAATAAAATAAATAATATAAAAGATGCTTTTGAGAATTTAATTATTTATAAGCAATATGAATAGTAAATAACTTGAAAGAAGCTCTATCTTATGCATTTTTATAATATTTGATTTAATAAGTTTTAAACAATTACATCATTTTTTTTAACCAGCAAGATTTAAAGTAAGGTTGTGGCCAGTCAATGCTGTCAATGACTAAAGACTAAAAGAGTCATCATATGAGCTGAATAATACAATCTTTTTTGTTTAACTACAAGGATTTTATTTCTCCTACAAAATACAGTGTTTATGCATGAGAAAAATTTCAGCCACGTAATGGCAAGGCATGCATTTGGAACTGTAGAGGAAGATAAATTAATATAAACAGTCATATAATGAGACACCCTTATTGAAACTGATGCAATTTCATATCCTCTTACCGGCTGCAAGTGTTAATCCAGGCATCATTTTCTGCTTTCAATGCCGCTACTACATCAACTTGTCACCCAAATAACTGTAATTAAGCATTCTCTCTAGTTGCTGATTACAGCCTGCTGATGAACATTCCCACTGGATTTAGTGGCCTTTCTCATAACATCTACAGTAATCATCACACATTATAATGTCTTTTCTGCTGAAGATTCTAAAATAATCTAAAATTTAAATTGAACAGTCTTTTGATTATTGCAATTTAAAGTTCAACAAGTATTTAATCAGAAAGGTGTAAGTATCTTATCATTGACATCTACTAAGCAATAGGATAATATATATCCAGAGCTATGAGTACTTAAAGTTTTTGGTCATTGATCCATGTTATTATAAAAATTAACATCAGTGAGTAATCTAGAAAACATTTTCTTGGAAGGTGGCAGACTAGCAAGGGGATCTATTTGTGAAGTAAAGGTTTACAATATCCAAATGACACATTCTGAGGACTGTGAGGTGTGAATAGTAAAGTGCATAGCACCTCTGAGATGTGAATCACAGAAAAGATCACTGAGCTTGTACTAAAGATTTTATTTAATATTCATAGACAAAAAGAGAAAGATGGCAAAATTTTTCAAGACTAAATGTCAGGGCATATGTGGATTGTACTATGACTGATTTTAGGCCTGGAAGAATTATGATAGAAACTCCATAGGTGGATGAACACACACACACACACACACACACACACACACGCACACACACACATATATGTACCTGGATACCCTTCACTATAAAATAAATAACCCCATTACATGAGATGGATAGAATAGATTTGTGTGTGTGTGTGCTCCTAGGCCCTACTAAGAGTTCTTACGAATTAATAATACTTAGTTTCGAGGACATTGATTTTCCACATTCTTTACTTACAACAAAAGCAAGTAGTTATATTTGCTACAAAGATATATGGTTTTCTACAGTCAATAGGAAACAAGGATTCAGAGTTTAGGAATGGAGCTTCATCACACAATATTTATATATTATATGTGAAGCCCTGAATTTGATCCCAGTACAACCAAAAACACAGCAGCAGCAGCAGCAGGAAGAGGAAGGAAAGGAAGAAGATTAGGGGGTAATGGAGTAAGAGGAGGAGTAGGAAGAGTAGAAGAATACAAAGCCATCAATGCTCATTTATAGGGTAAGAAAAAACAAATTTAAATTTATATATAAATAATCTAATATTTTTATATTATTTTTACTCAACCCATATCCCACATGGCTGTTTCATCAAAGTGAACAAATCTATAAAACTCTACTCACAAAAAAACCCCAACTTTATCAAGAATGAGCTTCAAAATACACAATTAGAATACTTACAAATTTCTACAAATATTTAATTTGTTATTAAGAATATACTATTTTCTTATTATAAGGACTACTGTGGACTGCTGCATTCATAGTTACCAAGACCAGTCTCCAATGGCTAGATGATGGGAGCCTAGGAATTTGATGTCCCAATATAAAGGCTATCAAACTGCAACAGGTCATGTGTCAAATAAAGGCCAAAGATGTTCTGATTTAAACTGTAGTGAATTTTTAAAATTCATGTTATTATTATTATTATCTTTAAGTAGTTGTACAAAGGAATTGCAATTAAACAAAGCAGTTTGAGCCGGGGACAATGGCTCACGCCTGTAATCCCAGCTACTCAGGAGGCTAAGATCTGAGGATCAAGCCAGCCAGGGCACAAAAGAACCTCCAATTAACCTCTAGAAAATGGGAGATGAAGAGCTCAGGGACAGTGTCCAGGTTGGAAAACAAAAACAAAACACACACACACAATACAAAGCAGTCTGAAATATAAGTAAAGAAAAATATGCTGGAGGTTGTAGATTAGAATGTAAGTGTAAAAGATGCAATGTAAATTCTAAAAGGTCAACTTTTATTTTGAAGGCACTTTTGTAAAGCATGCAAGATATGGATTTCTGCTTTGCAGATTTAAATACTTTTGCATTCAATTTAAACTAACATGTTAATTTTACTATTTCAATTGACTTTAAGGTCCAGAGAGAAATACATTTATCTTTGGTAGCTTTGCCCACTCTAGTGACTATGTAATAGTAGAGGACTGAGTTCATTTAAACTCTTTAATTTCCCATAATACAACAGAAAGTAGCAGGGGTAGAAGAAATCAATCCCAACATATCCCTTGTCGAAGATCAGCAAATACAATGTCACAAAACCAATGTGAAGAAATGGAGTATAGATTTTCTGCTGACATTTGTAAAGTGTTTATGTCAAAGTATTTTTCTAATACAGAAAAGGGGAAATTAAAGCACATGTTTCTTTTAAACGGTTGTGTTGGCTAGTTGAACTAATTTTAATAGCTCTTCATCCTTATGCATTTCTTGTCTAATGTGACATGATTGGATTCAGCCCTTTAATTCTGCACACTGTACACAAATTTTATTTACCATAAACATGGAAAACTTGTAAGTTTTTAATAAGTTAGAGATTGATTTCATAGATACCAAAAGAGATTTTTTTACTAAACGTGTTCAAATGTGGATTAAGAAAATTATTATTCACTTACACTTCACTGATACATTTTTATTTTGAAGAACTTGCAATAAAAGTGTATGGATTTGGGCCAGGAGTTTGGCCTAGTGGTAGAGTGCTTGCCTAGCATACATCCAGGTTCAATTCCCTGGTGTCACATACATAGAAAAAAGCTGTAAGTGGTGCTGAGGTTCAAGTGGTACAGCTCTAGCCTTGAGAAAGTCCAAGGACAGTGCTCAAGCCCTGAGCTGAAGCCCAGGACTGGCAAAAAAAGTGTATGGATTCATTTTATAATACATTAATTAATATTTAGTATTAATAGAATAAAGTGATGTAGTAATAAAATTAAAAATCTTTTTAGTTATGAATACCTGTCCAATGATTCTTTCAATATTTTTATTTTCATTCTAAATTAGTAGCTAAATTTGATGGATGTATCATGATGTTTGATACTAAGGACCTTAGAAATGAGTGACTGATTAAAAGGCTCCTGTGCAAAAATAGTGTTAACTGGGTCTAGATTGATTGCTATGGCAAAATGAGGTAAATGATGTAAAAGTTATGAAAGACCTCAAATTGGGTAGATTGCCTCAAAGTTGAACATTTGATCATCAACCAAAATGATCAAAGTTAAGCATCAAAACATCTTTGATATCCTGCTACCGGTTCTTCATGTTTATAATCTTATTTACTAAGGAGGCTGAAGGCCAACGAATTATAGTGCAAAGCCAGTCTAAAAAGAAAAGTTGATGAGACACCATCTCCTAATATCTGGCAGAAAGCAGATGTAGTGTTATGGCTCAATTAATAGTGCCAGCCAAACAAGCTGGCCCAAAGAGCTAAAGCCCCTAAGTTCAAAGCCATGTATCACAAAATATAAATGAGATTCTCTTTCAAAATAACCAGTGGGTAAACTGCTGGAGGAATGTTTCAGCAGTAGAGCACCTATCTACCTATGTGTTGTCTTGAATTGGAAAATTATTTTCTTGATGTTCAAAAATAATTAACTCCATCTAATTAGTCAATTCTTCATCTTATTTCCTGAACTATTGGGGCCCTGCTATCGATGCTGATGTTTGTGCCTGTATTTTGCATTGTTTCTTTATGCTTCTATATAGCAATTCAATATTTCAGGTCTTATATTAAGTTCTCTGTCCCACTTTGAATTGATTTTAGTACATGACAAGAGAGGAAAGCTAATTCATATGAGGAATAGTTTGTAGCTAAATGTTCAGGAGAGCAGGTAATTGTACTTACTTTGCTACTTGCTATAAAAAACAGATTGTTAAAGTTTTCTTTCCTATTTCCTTATACTGGCTTATTTGTCAAGAATACTTACAGAGAGTATCACACTAAGTACACTGTCATTCTTACACTCTTTGTAAATCAGGTGGGTTGTCAGCCTTACCTTTCTCCTCAACCAGAACACTCTGAAAACAGCAGCAAAGAATGTATTCACGCATACTATCCATTCCATTGTTCTACTATCATTGTTGGTGTTATAATCAAATGCTTATCATTTATGTGTTTTTTTATGTAGTTGTACAAAAGAATTTCCATTCAACAAGTCCCATTGTGAACACAAAGCATTTTGATCAATGTTGTTTCTTTGGACATTCTCTCCTATCTCTCTCAAACTGATCCACACCCTCAAGCTAAATAGTTTAACTTATTAAAAAGTATACGTTGAATATAATGACTGTGTTTGTCTCTTCTTTGTATCTAATTTTCTTGTTAGATAGCAAAATACATGTAAAGATAATTTTTATACCATAGAAGTAGAAAGGTCATCACCGAAAACTGAATCTGGTAAAGTTACAAATTACAAATGCTATCAAGAACACATAGTATTTTTAGATATCAACAAAAATGTCTGAAAGTATGCCTAGGATAGTCCTAATACAGGTTCATAATAACCCAATCTCATGATCATATAAATTTATGCTAATCAAAATGTTGAAATGTTGTTGTGGTGGTGGTGGCTGTTTTGTTTTTCTTTCTCTATTTTTTGTTTAGTCATTTATTTTGGGGGGGATTTTTTTTTTTTGCCAGTCCTGGGCTTGAGCTCAGGGCCTGATCACTGTCCTTGGACTTTCTCAAGGCTAGAGCTCTACCACTTGAGCCTCAGCACCACTTCCGGCTTTTTTCTATATGTGGTACCAAGGAATCGAACCCGGGTCTTCATGCATGCTAGGCAAGCACTTTAAACACTAGGCCAAACTCCTGGCCCTTTTTGGGCATTTTTTTATACTTCTCTGATTTATTCTCTCTGATCACTGATTCTGATTTTAGTACCCTTTGTCCTATATATAAGTTTATCTGATTTAGGGAAGTGAAGGGGAATTGCAGAAAAGGTGGGACAAAGGGTGAAGCAGTGTCGTCGTGATACTTCCTAAACACTATGTTGGAAACGAACTTTACAAATTGGTGGGGAGAAGAAGCAGAGTTGGGGCAGGGGAAGGGAAAATAGGAGAAAATGAAGGAGGGAGTAGCACTGTCCTACACAGGAAAATACCCATTATATTATATAGGTAAGTGTAAACCTCTTTGTATAAAATTTCATTTACAAATGAAATTTTAAATATGTATGAAATATGTATGAAATTTTAAATATGTATGAAAGAGCAAACAAGAACATCTACTTATAACAATAACACAATTAAGAAAATATTTAAAATAGTTAACCAAGAAGTCAAGAAGTTGCACATTGAAAGATTATGAATTAGTGATGAAAGAAATTGAGGAAGACACAAATAAATCGAAAGGTACCCTATATTCATAGATTTGAAGATATTGTTAAAATAATCATACTTCCCGAAGCAATCTGTAGACTCAATATGAGTTCCATCAACATATAAAAGAGAAGACTCACACAACTAGAAAGGGCAGTCTTAAAATTCTTTTGAATACATATGCAAAAATGATTTTGAACAAAATAATAAAATTGAAGATATCAGATTACCAGAACTCAAAATACACTTCAAATCCTTAGAAATGAAATACATAGTATCATTGGCATAAATAGGAAAACAAATGCCTGTACAACAGTTTAGAAAACCTGGCAATGACTCTATAAATGACAGAAGGGTTAAATTGCCCAACATGTATTGTATTCATAAATTGCTATGTTAGATTAAAACTGCTTCTTACAATTATTTGAAAATAATAATTTAATAAAACATAAAGCCAAATGATTTTCAATGAAGTAGAAAAATAAAGCATAAAAATGGGAAAAAAGAGCCGGGTTCTGTGGGCATATGTCTGTAATCCTCGCTGCTCAGGAGGCTGAGGACTGAGGAAAGCAGTTCAAAGCCAGCCCAGGCACAAAAAGTCTATGAGAGTCTTTTATCTCCAATTAACCACCAGAAAATCAGAAATGGCACTGTGGTAGAATGGTAGCCTTGAGCTGAAGAGCTCAGGGACAGCATCCAGGCCCAGAGTTCAAGCCCTACAACCCCAAAAAACAGAACAAAGAAACAACACTATTTCAAAAAAACAATGTTCTTCCTAGAATTTAGAATAGGCAAGAATTTTTCAGAGAAGACCATGAAGCACAGTTAAGCAATCTTGTCAAATGGAGTTTCATGAATTTAAAAAATTTTTCACAGAAAGTAAAACAACAACTACGCAATGCATCTGATAAAGAGTTTATTTAAAAAATCTGAGGAGTCCCACATGTCATTATAAAGAAAAATTATAATCCTATTAAAATGGCCAATATACCTGAACAGTTTTTTCAAATCATGGCACAGTAAGGAATTATCAGTCTATTAAAAAATGATCAACATATCTAATCATTCAAAAAATGCAAACTTAGACCAGACAAGAAAAAAAATCAGTGCTTGTAAAGATGAAAAGAAAATGGACATTTCTTATTCTTAGAAAGTGTAAGTAAATATAGCCAATCTGGAGACATATATATATATAGTGAAAGTGGATCTTCAACAGGATCCACTAATCTCACTTCTGAATTTACTTCCAATCAAATAAATTCCATAGATTTGAAAGATATTTCATTCTAATATTCATTGTACTGTAATTCAGAATAGCCAGGATGAGTCAGGAGTTGAATGGATACAAAATATAGCACATGATGGAAAACACTGAGTATGGTTGTATACTCTATACTTTTAAAAGACCAAAATCCAGTCATTTATGACAAAATAGATGAAATTGAAGACATTAGATCAAGTCAAACATATCAGACACAGAAAAATGATTATTGAAATATTTCACATACCTGTGGGATCTAAAATGATGACACCCCAAAAAGTTGAGGATAGATAGCTCTTTACCTGGAGATGAGGTGTCTTGAAAATAGTTCTGAAGGGAATTTGGACAAAAGAGGCCTTCTGTAAGATAGAAGCAAGTTCAAGAGAGCACCTCTTTATACTTAATAATATAGTTCCCAAAACATGGAAGTAATAGATAAAGTATTCTCACTGTAAACATAACTATAAAATGTAATATATTAATTATCTGGATTTAGTCATTTTAAATCACTGATTTTATGATCATATATTTCAGTTTTATAAACGCCTACCAGTTTGTTTTGCTAAAGTGACCATGTCATTTTTCAATCCCACCATCTATGTACAAAATTTCTTGTTGGTTCTCATCTTCTATATAATTTGGTAATATCAGTGTTCTGTTCATTTCAGTGGTCTTCAGAAGTCTGTAGTTATATCATTGTCACTATTATTTAAATTTCCTGAATTATGAAAAAAGAATTGTGTGTGTGGGGGGGAGGCGGGTGGCTCTTGAACTCTGGGCCTGGGTGTTGTTGCCCCTGAGTTCTTCAGCTCAAGGTGGAAGAAACTTCTCAGGCCAGGAGTTTGTCCTAGTGATAGAGTGCTTCCTCAGCACGAACAAAGATCCGAATTGGATTCCTTGGTACCATATACATAGAAAAAATGGTGCTGTGGCTTAAGTGGTAGATTTCTAACTTTGAAAAAGCCCAAGGAAGTCGGGTGCTGTGGCTCACACATGTAATCCTAGCTACAAAGAGACTGAGATCTGAGGATCACTATTCAAAGACAGCCAGGGTACTAAAGAACTTGAGACTCTTATCTCCTACTAACTTCTAGAAAATGGGAAGTGGAGCTGAGGATCAAGGAGTAGGGCGGTAGCCTTGAGCTAAAGAGCTCAGGGAGAGAGCCCAGGCCCAGAGTTCCAGCCCCATGACGCACACACACACACAAAAAAAAAAAAGCCCAAGGACAGTGCTTAGCCCCTGAATGCAAGCTCCAGGACTGGCAAGAAAAATAAAAACGAGAACAAAACCTCCAGTACTCAACAATTGTGGCATAGCGCTAAGAAACTTTCCAAACACTATTACTTAATATATTTTACGTGTTTTTAAATTAAAAATATCTTGAGTGTGCCAGGCGCAATGGCTCACGCCTGTAATCCTAGATACTCAGGAGGCTGAAATCTTAGGATCAAGGTTCAAAGACAGCCAGGGCACAAAAGGACCTGAGACCCTTATGTCCACTTAACCTCTAGAAAACAGGAAATGGGGCTTGGCTCAAGGGTAGGGTGGGAGCCTTGAGCTGTAGAGCTCAGTGACAGAGCCCAGGCCTAGTTCAAGCCCCATGACCGACAAAAAAAAAAAAAATCTTGAGTGTATGGTATGTATAAAGCTTTCTTTTTAAAAGCATGGCTAATATAAATTTCTAGTTATGTATCTTAATTTTTATGACCCAATATAATTAATCTTTTTATTGTTGTTTTGGAAGTTCTTCAAAATATTTGTTATAAAATATATGTGTTCCATCACAATTCCCAAAGAAAAAAGTTCACTTTGTACTTCATAATTGTGTGTGTGTGTGTGTGTGTGTGTGTGTGTGTGTGTGTGTGTGTGTGATCATCCGGGGTCTTGAACTCAGAGCCTGGACCCTATCCTGACCTTTTGCTCTCAAGACTAGTGCTTATCACTTGAGTCACACTTATAGCTTTCTTTGTTTATTACTTGTAGACTGGAGTCTCATGAACTGCGATCCTCATTGCTCAGTAGCCTTAGTAGCTATATTTCAGGCATGAGTCCCAGTGCCTGACTAATTCTAATTATTAAAACTGATTTTGAACAGTAGCTCCTCTTAAGTTTGACTCATGATACTATAAGAAAACAAATAAACTAAATATTGTAAAACTGATTTGGCTATTGCCAAAAATAGTCAGTAACTATTTATCATCTTTTATAGGTGAGCTACTTAAGATGAAATGATCTAAATTTAATTTGTATTTGCTCTGAAGAAAGATTATGCATCAGCTGCCCCAGAGAGACAAAGGACACATTTTCTCTTACATGGAAGCTATATTTAGCTTATAAAATTATAAGTAAATATAGAAAAAAGAATTGATGTTATGCTTATATGTACAAGGAAAATTAGTCATTTGTTTTATTAATCTAAGAGAATTTAATTTATCAGGACATCAAAATAAAACCTTTAATTGTTTCTTCATTTCTATGAGGGCTTATAGAGTATACTTGTGTAGTTGTACATGCATCCTATTAGGCTAATTGAAAATAAACGACACAATTAACCTGCTCCTTATTAACATACCTTCACACTTCATGTAGATATCTAATCACAATATAAAAGAGTTTTAGAATTAAAAAGGAACGTGGTGAATAATTCAAATTCATCTGATTTTTTCTTAACTGGTAAATTAAAGAAATGAAAAGCTAGTAAGACATTACCTAAAGCAACAATTAGATCATTTTCTTTTTTAATCTTTGCTTTCTTTTTCAGTTGAATTCCAATTCAGAAGACTATAGAAACTCAATGATTCTAGGTATTTAGGCATAATCCAGCAAGAATGAACATGTGACCATGAAACAAGCTGTTAAATCAAACCTTTTAACGTAGATCAGAGAGTACAAGTTATTATGTAGAATCTCACCTAAAAGAAACTGCCTTGATAATTTTATCAGTATTAAAAGATTTAGGAAAAATACATTTTTAAATATTAAATTATCTTAGTTGTATTGCTTTTAACCCAAAAATATGATCATGAGTATTTTTATTTCTTGTCTCAAAACATTTTATAACATATAATTTACTTAAAAATGCAAAGTTTGAATTTCATTCTACTGGTGAATTGGCTAAAGAGGTAGAGCATTTGCCTAAAACAGCTTGATTTCAAGCTCCAGTCTTGCCAATATGTAAATAAATGTAGTAAATACCACACATACTTTAAAATTTTTCATTATAGCATTCTGGAGCCCAGGTCTCTTAATGAAAGTTAGATACAGTTCCAAGTGTATCTTTTATTCAAGAGAGAATAAATTAGTGAGAATATTCATTTTTAAATAGAAATGACATTGCACTAATTAATTTTATAAAATTGCTTTCAAGGTAGGACAGATACTAAAGGATAACATCAAGGGCTATATTCTGTCATAGCTTGGAAAAAGTGTTATCACTTATGTAAAGCAATGAGTTGATTCTAAAAGAGATGGAGTTTCAAGTACTTTCCTTAGCGTAAATGTGATTTTATGGTGGAACTGGGAAGAAAGTAGGTCACAGTTCTACTCTCTTCTCTTCATCATCAATGTTGTCTTCTTCCCAGATCACTTTATCAAACATCAAATCTCCAATCACCCATATTTGCCCTCCTCTAGCCTTAGACAAAACAACCTTCTCTGCCTTCTCAAATCTCAATTGTGTCATAACACCTCCTTCTAGGGAACAGATTCCACATTCAAGTTTAGTAGAGGTCTTAGATTAAGCCCACTAAATTTCTTTCTTTTACTGAGCAATACTACTCTGTGTAATTCTAGCATTCTAGACATTAGCAATAAAAGGCAGTTTCTCAGCACAGTTAGGGTAACTGATAAAGAGAGAAAATTCATTGGAAGTGAAAGGCTTCAGGTCCTGAGTCAGTGCTCTGCAATTCCATCAGTTTTCTGCCCACTTCCCCTGCTGGGATGTAAAAGAGTTTGGCATCTGGGAACTAGACCCTTTGAAACTGAAAGGGCATCCTTTTAACAAAACAATAGTCCTGTTTGAATAGTTTTTCTTCAGATTTTACACTTGCCTCTTATTTGCAAAAGTTGTAGCTAATTCAAGATGGAAGTAGGGAAAGGATTGGAGCTAAATCAAACAAGGAGTCATTAATAACATAGAACTAATGAAGGCAGAGTCTTAATTCATTTACAGAAAAAAAAAAATCCTGCCTTATCAATTAGTTTCCTACCCAGACCTACCACAATCTATCCTCTTCAAAGGATTTTACCCTGAAAGTGACAAAAATGAAGCACAGAACAAAAGGTATAGTCTTTAGGATGATTAGAAAAACAAAAGTGGAAAATTCTACTTAAAATAAATTCATCTGTACACAAATGTAATTAATTTCCTGATTATGGATAGATAGGAGAATAAAGTATAAAATCAAAACATATTGTAGGAGAGAAACATAAGGAAAAGAGGAAAGAAAGCTTTATTACATAGATGATGGGTTATACAGCTATGAAAAAAAAATGTTGGATTCCTTGTGAAAGGGGAAATACCATTTAAGTAGGATAAAATATTCATCAGAATAAAACATGTCTCCCCTCTGCCACGATGCTTTATGACAAGTGCAGAGGTTGGGAAGTTAGTTTTACTTTATGTGTCTCCAAAGAACAGAATCGATGACTGGAGTTACAGTGGAGTAGGTTTAGCTCATTAGGATGGAGTGCTGCATAAGTCAATACTGTCAAAAGGAGTGGAGTGGATATACACAGCAGAGGGTTTTCCAATGCTGGAAGAGTTCCACCTGGAGAAGGAAGAATTCTCCAATGGAAACATACTGGAACTAAAGACCTTTGCATCTTTTGTTTCTCCATTTTCTAATCCACTCTACAAAAGATTTTCATATTAAATATTTCTTTGCCCTCTTCAATGATATTTTATATCAAATCTCTGCTCTTGGGCTAGCTATCTTTCTGTAAAACTTTTATATAGAATCATAAAATAAAGTGCTGCATATCATTAACCTAGGAACATTACAATATTTTGGTAAATAATAACACAGGATTGACTACCATTTCAGCACAGATTGCATGATTTCACACTGTAGTGGTCAAATAATGAATTAAAACAAAGCTAAAAGCAAAAGAAAAGCTCTTACAATGGAAAAATTTTAAGTGTTTATTACAGAAGGCAATTTAGCTACAAGACATCCTCTCCTACATCAGTTGACAAAAATTTCTTAGTTTAAAAGTGTTTTTATTCTATCCTTTATTATGTTTTTAAATAGGCCAGGTTCTCTCATTAATACTTTATGGGCTATTCACTGAGATTGTTGTCACCTAGTGTTCTTTATGTACCATTCCTGAGTACTTACTTTTCATTTTTTTTAAATACATATTTTCTTTGGATACAGAATATCAGGCTGGACTGGCACTTTCTATGTAGTCTAGGCTGGTCTCAAACTCAAAATCTTTCAGTTTCAGTCACTTTGGAGTTTAAATTAAAGGCATAGTACCACCAAATCCTGTTGAATAGTATTTTTATTTTTATGTAAAATATCCAAATATGTTTAGTCATAAGAAACAGATAATTAAAGTGGTGGAGTGCTAGCCTTGAGCTGAAGAGCTCAGGCAGGTACAGTGCCCAGACCCAGAGTCCCATTATCTACAAAGAACAAAAGATAAGTAATCAAGATAAGGAATATTAGTAAGCAGTGCTATATTTATAATCATTTAGTTAGAAAAACATTTATCCTATAATAAGTAATATTCAGATAAGGAGTCCTACAATATGTAAGATAAGTTGAATTAAATAAACCATGTAGTTTAGTTCTTTGCTCCTAGACAGGATTAGGCAATTTATTAATGATGAGTCTTACACTTTCCCAGATAAAATGTTTAAATCATTGTGTTTGGCTAAGCTGAAAGTTCAGTAGTTATTTCAGTGTTGCAGTTTCTGTTCATAATGAACCAAAGGTAGGTATATTTTGTTAGTGACTCTTAATGAATTTCTTACAAAATTCAGGATCTGTGGGAAATTACATTATTATGAACTTCTTCTGAGATGTTCTTCACTTATTTAAAAACACATGTCTTTCTCTTACATTCTGGACATTTTACAGGTTTCAAAAATGTCAAGTTATTACTATCTTTGATTTTTTAATCAAACTTTACACTACACCTGGAAAAAAATCAGATCAAATTACCTTTTTGATACAACTCATCCTGACATCTGACTCAATGGGGATTCCCTTCCTTGTTAGTCACAAAATTTCCAAGAGGTGAAAACTGAGTGATTGATGCAAACTATCACTAGAAGCAAGCCATGTTTCTGCAATGCACGTAAAGGATTTTGTTCATTTACTCTCTTGTTTCCATCCAGAGCCAGAAACAATGTTATTTATATGAACAGACTATCATTACCCAGGCTTACAAATCTCTATGGAAGAGCTAAGGGACACATTGTATTGGCAGGGAGAGAGCGGGATATCAATGTCACAGTGAGATCTCTATATATTTCTCACTATTATGGTCATATGTCTGTTTATATCATCATGGCTAACTTGAAATATTTCAAACACTGGCTACATGATGCCATAGGCTGATTTAGCCAGTCAAGACAACTAAGAGGTAGTTTTTTTTCAGATTATTTAATAAATTTACATTCTAGTTTCCTTTTCTCAAGCAACTCACTATATTACTAATATAGTTGTCTTATCACATTCATGTTATTGATTCTGTTTTCATATTTGCATAGCTGTTAGGTCCTATCAAATGTCTATTTCTCTAAGGCAAAATGAGTTTTTTTTCCATAATACCAGCACCCAGGCATGCAGCACATAAATATTATTGATTTAACTTTATCCTAGATAAAGCACAAATGGTAACATTTATCTTTATCTACATTAATATAAGATTTTAATTATATCTTCGTGTAAATGATATTTTACTATTTTTTTTGCCAGTACTGGGCCTTGAATTCAGGGCCTAAGCACTGTCCTTGGGCTTTTTCCTGAAAGCTAGCTCTCTACTACATGAGCCACAGCATTACTTCTGGCTTTTCTATGTATGTGGTACTAAGCAATCAAACTTGGGTCTTCTTGCATGCTAGGCAGCACTTTACCACTAGGCCAAACTCTCAACACACTACTGTATACTTCTATCTTGAATTGGGCAATAAATTAAATAAAAGCATTTTACATACTATTTAATATTACTGATACGCTATCTTCTTATCATAACTCTTGGCTCTCCTATTTTCAGATAAATTGCAAATCTACATTTCTCAATTTTTGCAGCCTTCCTTGCTGCTTTACTATTCATATATTATACTGCCTTTTTCTTTTCATGTAGTCTCAAGAAAATTCTCTTTGACTTACTCAAAGAAGGTACTTAAGGTGGAGTCTCCAATTCTTGTACTATTTTTTCTTTTTAGTCTAAACTTAAACATCCACATTTAGATATAATTCTCCCTATCTCCCATTAGCATTTAAATTTCACTATCTGAAATAAATGAGTGATCTCTATTTCTGTTCACATTTTTTTCTCAGTCTTCCACATTTAATGGTCTATGACTTTTTCTCTTACAGATAAATGCAAGTACTTATTTCTCCTTGTGTTCTACAATCTCATATTCTGGCTATTAAAACGTAAGAATATATGTGATAAGTCATTATGCTGTGATGTAAATAATCCCTTTGTATATTCAGAGCCATCAGAAGAAGTCTGAGAAACAAGTGGCTTGTCTTTGTGGTGTGTGCCAAGCATAACTGGTTTATTACAAGCCCACTCAGAACTACAGTGGAAAGATGCCAGGAAACAAGATCTAGAATATATTACTTTTCAAAACCAAGCTTTGAAATGCAACGCCTTTTCTTCAGCTGTCTCTTGGTTATAACTAAGTAGCAAGGCTATCCAGATTGAAGATTGAAGAACACCGATCCACTTTTCATAGAGAAACTTAGAGGTACCATTTGTACAAAAGCATATGACATGGCAAAATGAATTTTTGGCGACCAATATAAAGGCAATCTCCCATTGTTTATTCATTGGCTATAGTTCACTTCAATGCATTATTGTTTTCTTCTTTTCCTGAAGACCAGCAAAATGACATCCTCATAAAATATAAGACTAAAGATTGACTAATGTTAGATAATCATAACCTATACCTTTTACATGTAGAAGAGCCTATTCTGGCCAAGTAGGAAGAAAAGATGCTCCTATACCCAGCAAAATTGATCAACAGGAAAGGAGAGCAACTATTGTCCCCTCTTACTAAGGACCTCAATCCTAATTGATTAGCAATTTCTACTTCTATTTAACTTTAAAGATTTACAGGAAGTCTTTGCCTTCAAATATAGTCACACTGAAGTTAGGATGACAATGCTTAAACTGAGGGAAGAACACAAGTCACATACCTACTCAAAAATGAGACGTGAGAACAGAGAATATTTGTTGGACCACAGCAATTCTAATATCCAATCAAGGTTTTGTTCCAAATTCTATTATTTGCTCCAAGTTTTCTCACTGCCTTGAGGCCTTCAACCCCATCCTCTTTACACTTCTTTCTTTTACTATATTAAGTGGACCCAATGAGTAACCTTCTAAACTTGCTTTCTGTCAATAAAATAACTTCTTCCAGTGTGAGTCAATTGGAATTCCACTAGTTTAAGACAAACAATAGGCAATAACTATGTCCAGTCTACCTTTCTAAAATAATTTAAATATGTTGTGAAAATCCACATTTATCTGGGCACATGACTTAAGTGGATCAGAAGACAAATAAAATAAAATAAAGATGTCTCACCAAACTGAAAAACAGTCATGTAAATAATTAGAAAATATACAGAAGTTTTGATCAGTTAATTATAGATGTTAAATAGTTAATATCAAATATTTTAAATATTCTAGATGCCAGGATATTTTTTATATTTTTTATTGTAATTAATGGAAGGGTTACATGATATTTGCCAGATAGAAGGTGCATTAATTCACATACATTGGTACCCTTTCTCATGTCTTGGTCCCCATTCCCCCCCACACACACACTACCCTCATCTTGTTTCGCCCCTTCCCTATCCAATTTCAAATAACCAAATACAAATATATCCAATATATCAGATAACAATGTAAGATACTGTAACAATATGAGATAACCAAGGCACAGCAAAAGAGATGAGAGATAACATAGTACATTAAGGACAACAGTCACTCATTATATGGCTTTTGTTTCTATATCTTAGAAGTCCTTTCATTTTGCATCATACTATATGGCCTTATGTATCTAGGTTTTGTTCTCTGCTAGGAGAGACCAAGGTTTCTACTGATTAGGACAAATGAGGGAAACCATTGAGCCTATATTCCTTTGAGTCTGGCTTACTTCACTTAATATGATTTTTTCTAGGTCTTTCCATTTCCTAACAAATGGGGCGATGTCATTCTTTCTGACAGCAGCATAGAATTCCATTGTGTACAAATACCACATCTTGTTGATCCACTCATCAACTGAGGGACATCTGGGTTGGTTCCATGTCTTTACTAAGATTCTACCTCACTCCAGTTAGAATGGCCAGAATCAAGAAAACTAGTAACAACAGATGTTGGAGGCGATGTGGTCAGGAAGGATCACTACTACACTGCTGGTGGGAGTGCAAACTTGTTCAATCACTATGGAAAGCAGTATGGCAGTTCCTCAAAAGACTAAACATAGGGCTCCCCTATGACCCAGCAATTCCACTACTAGGCATTCACCCAATTGTCCAGAAACAAGGTCAGACTAAATCCACTAGCACAACGATGTTCATGCCAGGATATTTTTAACTAAGATCATACACAAATTAAATTAGAAGTAGCCAGAATTTACCAAACAGCAAATATAAAGTCTGTATAATTCTGTTGGAGAAAATAGAAGAACACAAAAGACAAAAGAAGCATGCACACATACATACACATATATAAACATGCATATATGGTTAGCACAAATTCATAATTTTCTGGTTCTTAGCACTTGCTGTATTAATACATCTGGATCTACTAATTACTAAATACTCTCATGGAGGCCACCTTAGCTGTCCTTTTTAACTTCATTTTGAATAAATTTATATCACTTAAATAACATCCCAATAATGTCTAAGGAGAGAAAATCCCCAAATAGTCAGTAGATTTAGAGGATTGCCAAAACCCAATCAACATAGTTGGTTTAAATGGATACTTAAAAACAGTTTAAAGAGACTGAGTAGAATTCTGAATACAAATGCCTTTTTAAACCAATCTATGGACAGGCCAAAGCTTATTAAATTATGGTATTATTATTATTATCTTATAAGGCTAAAATAGCCATGTAAGTTAATTTCATAAGAAAGCATAACAGAAAATAAAAGAGGAGCAAAATGTTGAAAGAAGTAAAATGTTGTCTTTTATGCATTTTTATTACATTATAGAAGCCAGTTTCCTGATAATTTTTATGATTCCTTCTCATCTTGGTTTATATTTACTGAACAAATGCCACATTTTATTAAAATATAAAACCTTGAGGAATTCTATGCTGCTGTCAGAAAGAATGACACCGCCCCATTTGTTAGGAAATGGAAAGACTTAGAAAAAATCGTATTAAGTGAAGTAAGCCAGACTCAAAGGAATATAGGCTCAATGGTTTCCCTCATTTGTCCTAATCAGTAGAAACCTTGGTCTCTCCTAGCAGAGAACAAAACCTAGATACATAAGGCCATATAGTATGATGCAAAATGAAAGGACCTCTAGGATATAGAAACAAAAGCCATATAATCAGTGATTGTTGTCCTTAATGTGCTATGTTATCTCTCATCTCTTTTGCTGTGCCTTGGTTATCTCATATTGTTACAGTATCTCACTTTGTTACCTGATATATCGGATATATTTGTATTTGGTTATTTGAAATTGGATAGGGAAAACAAGACGAGGGGTGAGGGTGGGAGTGAGGGAAATGGGGACCAAGACATGTGAAAGAGTATCAATGTATGTGAATTAATGCACCTCCTATCTGGCAAATATCATGTAACCCTTCTATTAATTACAATAAAAATATATGAAAAATATAAAACCTTGAAACTTCATACAAATAATATGATAAAGTATAACTACATTATTTGCATGCATAGAATGTTAATTTAGACTTTTTAGAATTATTTCAATGTTCCCTGAAATGCCAGACCTATTAATTCTGTTGAAAACTACAAGCAGATATTAAATGCTTTGTCACTTTTACTTGAACAATGAGATAATGAACACAAAGATCATTTTTCTCTCTCGTAACAAGAATTAGCTACCTTATAATATAAATAAAGATGTTAAGAATAATTTAATTGGAAAACCAACTAATCATTTCTCCAAGGCACCATAACCAAAAGATCTTAAGTATCCTTGAAACAAAAGTAATTATATTCAAACTTAATACAAGGTGACAGTGTATCAGGCTTGCTGATTTTCTAAGTCTTTTAAACCAAAAATTTATACTGCAAGATAGCACCCATTTACACAGACTAATAAAGCGATATTTTCTGAGAAATACCAAAGTAAATAGCACCCTAAATGTGAAATAACACATTTTCAAAACACTTTATGAAATATGTCCCTATAAAATGAATGTTTAATAAACTGAGTCACTAAATTTCCAGGAAGTACACACTTTCAAAATATATACTTCAGATCCAGTCAGCTCAATGAACTTCACCTATTGGGAATTAAGTTTTGATTAGCTCTTCATTTCTATCTGTAAAAAGACTGATCTGAGTTCTAAATATTCTCTTCTACTTCTCTAGTTTTATGATCATCACTGTCTTTGCAGTACCTCTGGAAAAAGTCTCATTTAAAAAAAAACAGAACACAACCTCATAATTATTGGTATAAATATTCTTAGATGCTTCTTTATTATAAGATTGCATTAACTTCTATCTAATTTGTCATAAAAATCCAAGGATGTGTGTGAGAGAGGGATAGTATGGATATTACACATTAGATGGTAGATGACATAGAAAGAGAGCAAGAGAGGGAGAGGGAAAAGAAGAGACTGATTGATATGTTATAGACAGATGACAGATAGCTATAAAGAGAGCAAAAGAGAAGAGAGAGTGAGGAGAGAGAGAGAGAGAGAAAGAGAGAGAGAGAGAGAGAGAGAGAGAGAGAGAGAGAGAGAGAGAGAGAGGGAGGGAGGGAGGGAGGGAGGGAGGGAGGGAGGGAGGGAGGGAGGGAGAGAGAGAGAGAGAGAGAGATTCTAGTCATCAATGGATCTCCTGCTATAGGGCAAATATCAAGAGCTTTAGATATACTTTACACACACACACACACACACACATATATGTATGAATATATGTATATATATGCTACATTTATATGTGTATATATACCATGTAGTTTAACACTAACAAATACCACCAGATATTAGTATTCTAGGATTATAAAAGTAAAGTTTTATCTTCTAAAACACATTTCTCATGCAGGAATGGGGGTGACTGCTTTTAATCACAGCTGCTTGGGAAGTAGAGGCCATATGATCTTGAGTTCAATGCCAGCCTGGGCACAAAGGTAGTGCAATGGTATTTCATAAATAAATATTTAAGATGTGGGGTATGACTGAATCACCAATACTATATATCAACATATACATATGTACAGACATACATATTCACATGCATGCATATACACATATATAATTGTATATACCAGTGCAAGGGCTAGATCATGGCTTGGTAACAGAGTACTTGCCTATCATGTTCACATTGTAGTATTCAAGACCCAGTACCTTAAATAATCAAACACCAATCAAAAGAAAAGCTATTAAAATATTTTATTATCTGTAAGAAATTATACAAAGGAGTTGCCACCTTTCAACAAAACAGTTTATGGATATAGTGCATCTTGATCAATGATTCTCCTTAGCACATTCTCATTTCCCCTTCTGTCTCTCCAATTCCCTCATTTTCCTTAATTTTTAGAATATGTATTGATCAATTTAACAAAACGGTTATACTATATCTTGATTTAAGTCATTCCTTCAACTTTATCACTCCTTCGAGTTCCCCTTCCTTTACTTTTCTCAATTCTTCATTTTCCTCAATTCTGAGGTAGAGTCCTTGCTGTCTTTGAAGAAAATTTTTAAATGAACTCTGAAGAATTCAGAGAACACCAATAAGGGCAGAGCGAGTTACAATCCTAACTACTCAAGAGGCTCAAATGTGAATGATGGGTGTTAGAAAAGACTATGAGATTCCCTCTCAAAAATAACTAGTAAAAATCAAAGTGGAAGTCATGGCTCAGATGCTAGAATACTAGAAGTGCTAGCATGTGAGTAAAAGACCCTGATTCAGGCCTAGGTATGTCCAATAATTGAACAAACAAATAAATTGTTTAAATTTCATTAATAACATGAACATTGAACAATATATGACTAATAAGGTATGGAAAATTTCTCAGATAAATGTTGTTTCTTCACTATATATTTACTCAGTGTTTCTGTAACGCACAGATACATGTCAAAAGCTTTTGCACACCAAGTAAAAATAAATGTAGTGCACATTTTCTAGGTTGTACTGACATTTCACCGTAAATTGAAAATATTTTGTTCTGAGTAAGGCTTAAAGTAATTTTTATCCCACAGAAGTACATAGTCTGCCCAAAAGAGAAAGAGACTGTACCTTAAGATAACAAGACTAAATTGATACATTATGGGAATTCTGCACATCATTTATACATGTCCAAATGTAATAGCACAAAATGCATCACCATAAATCATTTCTCTCTCTTATTTAAACTATAGTAGGGTCACCTCCATAGCTAAGATAATATTAGCCATATTATTTATTACAAGACAGAAAATAAAGCCAGCAATCTCTTACAGGACTGAAAGTATATTTTTTTCTTTGGGTTTTGTTTCTTCTCTCTCTTTTATGATATTTTGATGCTGGTTTTACCAGAGAAGCAAAATACAGGATAATGTGAATCATAAATTTTCTGCACTAAATGGAGTCCATTAAGCAAAATACTGAATGCAACACTGTTAGATAAGGAATGGCAGGTTGCAATAAATTAAGCAAGAGCCATTCTGGAGAACATAAAGTAGAGTTTTAAGCATCTCAGTGGCTCATTTATCAACAGCCACAAAAATATCTTGTTTTCAAAATAGCATCTTAAACAAGAATGTGAGAAATCTTCTAAAATATTTACAATTTGGCAAAGTATCAGATCATATTCTAGTCAGATAACTGTCCTGGGATGGCTGACAGTTTGATTAGAAGATGGCCAGGGTATATAGATTCCCTTTTCTTTGTTTCATATCACTTTAATTTGTTTAGAAGTCATTTTGAAGGATATGGATTGTTATAAGAAGCTCAAGAAAAGATGTGATTTTTGTTGCTGTTTTATTTTGTTTTGTGGGGCTATGTTGGGAAATGAGCACCCAATTCTCACATTTAAGATGATAGCAAGGCATGCAAAGAGATGTTAGCTATAGAGACAAAACTGGCTATTACTTTCCCACCATGCATAAAATTATTTCCATGATGGAAGTGTGTCCATCAAGAAAGAGAGTGACTCCTCACACTTAAAAATCTCACTTTCATGAGTTGTCTGTCATAGTCAAGAAAATAGAGAAATAAATGAATAAATTACAGATTTGTGTACCAGCTAAATAATGACATGTACAAATGGTCTTTCCATTACTTATAACGAAGTGTATTTCTCTGTTGGTGGGAGTGTAAACTCCTTCAACCACTATGGAAAGCAATATGGTTCCTCAAAAGACTAAACATAGAGCTCCTCCATGACCCAGAAATTCCACTACTTGGCATTTACCCAATCATCCAGAAACAAGGGCATACTAAAGCCAGGAGGACAATAACATTCACTGCAGCACTATTTACCATAGCGAAGATAAGGAACCAACCCAGATGGCCCTTCGTAGATGACTGGATCAAGGAGATGTGGTATTTATACCCAGTGGAATTCTATGCTGCCATTAGAAAGAATGACATCACTCCATTTGTAAGGAAATGGAAAGACTTGGAAAAAATCATATTAAATGCATTAAGTCAGACCCAAAAGAACATAGGCTCAATAGTGTCCCTTACTTGTAATAATCAGTACACATCTAGGACTCTCCTAGTAGAGGATTACAGTAGCTCAAAACCTAGATACAAATGGTTATACAGGATGAGGCTAAAAGGAAGGATTTCCAGGATATGGAAATGAGTTTTATCTTGTGTGATTGTTGTTATTAATGTACTATGTTATTTCTCTTCTCTTTTATGCCCTTTGGTTAATTTCATATCTGACTTTGTTACCTAGTATATTGTATATACGTTTATTTGTTTATTTGAAATAGGAAAGGGAAGGGGGGGAAACAAGATGATTTGGAAGGGTATGGGGAAGGAAATAGGGACAAAACCATGAGAAGGGGCATCAATGTGTGAGAAGTAATATACCTACTATCTGGTGAATGTAACTGTAAGCCCTCTATACATTACAATAAAAAAGTGTATTTCTGTCACATCAATCTGTTTTTAAAATTATTGAATTCATAAGTAACATTGCCTCACATTTCCATTATTTGACAATTAGAAGTGGCTTAGAACATTACAGGTTTCTATTGTAGGATACCTATCAGTTACAGGGGTGTAGATTACATGGATACCTAACTATGCCATGGTATGTATTGCAGAAGTTTTGGTATTAGATTGCATTCATGAGTGTAAGCTCACATGAATAACATATATTTCACATTACATTGTGAAGTTATACAGCCGACCATGGAATCATGGGGCAAATCTCATTAACCAGGAATACTCATACTTTATCCCATTGCAAGAGTTGTTTAACTTATTTATGAGTCTTTGGCCAAATACCAGATCACTTGAGCCCCAGTTAAAAATCTCAGAACTTTTTGTTATACTTTATTTCTAATAAATTAGGAAGTGTCAGGTAAGCTGTGATGGTTCATGTCTGCAGTTCTGGCTACAAGTGGGAAGGGTTTCCTTAGGAAGGTTGAAGTTCAAGGCCAGCTAGAGAACAGTGAGAGCAATAATCTCAACAAAACAAGTTTGGTATAGTAACTCACAATTGTAATCCCAGCTGTGAGGGATACACAAATAAGAGAAGTATGGTCTGAGTTTGGCCTAGGCAAAAACAATGAGATCCCACCCAAAAAATGTATCTACAGATAAAGGATCAGAGCCATGGTTCAAACTCATGCCTAAAAAGCATGAAGCCCTGACATTAAACTTCAGTACTAGAGGAGTTAAGGCAAAGGGCAGGGCAGGGCGGAAGACTAGTGTCATCACACACAGAGTCTAAACACTCAGCACAGGAGCAGAAACATAATGCCTGTGCATATCTGTTAATACCAAGTATTCATCAAAATGAACTCCAGGGAATGGGCACAAGAGGTCTTTAGGGTTCTTTGCTTGTTTCTTTCTGCTACTTTTGTTTTCTTTTCATTTTGTCTTGTTTGTCTATATGTTTCAGGGAGTGTAAGGGGAGGCAGAAAATTGGAAGGACAAAAGGTGAATGCAGCAGTGCTACTCACTAGACACTATATTGAAAATGAACTATAAGACTTGTGGGAGGGAAAAATGGGGAGAGAGTAAGGGAAGGGGTGACAGTGTCCAAAAAGGAGATTGTAGGCCGTACACTTGATTAACTGAATATGTCTTAAGTAAACTAAAATATTTTATTGGATTCAATTTTAAAAGTACTGGTTGAAAAGATATGTAAGAGTTTTGTCGTGTGTGTGTGTGTGTGTGTGTGTGTGTGTGTCTTAGGGCTTGAACTCACCGCCTGGGCACTGTTTCCCTCTTCCACTTGAACCACAACTTCACTCCCAGCTTTTGGTTGGTTTATTTCTCAAGCTGGCTTTGATCCATTATCCCCAGCTCAGATTTCAGCCTCTTGAGAGTTAGCTAGAGTTGCAGTCATGAGCCACCAGAACCCAGAAGAGAATTCTGTACTAATTTTACAAATTTTTGGAGGTTCAAATTAAAAAATTTAAAAGGTTCAACAACATAGATTCAAAAGCATGATCAAACACAAAAATTTAAGCCGGGCACAGTGGGTCAAGCATACAATCCTAGCTACTCAGGAGGCTGAGATCTGAGGATCGAGGTTCAAAGCCAGCCTGGGCACAAAAGGACCTGAGACTCTTATCTCCAGTTAATCTCTAGAAAACGGAAAGTGACGCTTGGCTCAAGAGTAGGGTGGTAGCCTTGAGCTGAAGAGCTCAGGCTGAATTCAAGCCCTATGGACCACCCCCCACACACATATACACTTACAAAAAAAACATGAAAATATAAGGTGAATATTTCCTAATAATCAAAATCAATTGCATATTTTAGCATCATATAAATGTGTTATTGTTTAACTCTAACAGTACCTTAATACTAAACTGGACAGATTCAGGAAATAACAGCTCCTTGGAGCATTAATATGAAAAAAATAAAGCTATTCAAAATATGTTATGCAACATGTGTGCTAGAATTGCTTTTTTGGGGGGAAGATATTTTAGTTAAAGTTAGACACTCTGTGTTTGGTGGGTTTCCAAAACTAAATCATAAAGTAATATAATCAACAATCCTGGTAAACCAAAGATCAGATGGATTGTTTGATTCCTTTCCTCATGATTGTGAAGCAGATATGATTATTATGTGACAGAAGTCTCACAGTAGAGGGAAAAGGAAGAAAATATTCAGGGTTGCTCATTAGCAAATCCAAGTGAATCTATTATTGAGAAGAAATTATGCAGTCATACCTGTACAGACCAGGAGAGGAAGAAAACATTCCTACTGCAGGTGCTCTACATTGGCCCTTTATTCCCACTGAGGCGCTGACCAGTTTCTATCCCTTTTAGTACAAAAGACTAAAAAGTTTTTTTTTGTTCACCAAATATTATATTTATACATTTGTGAGTTAAAGGTCTTATTTTCATTGTGCTTTCCTTCATATATGAGAATAGCAAAACACTTCACAAAATAAAATAATAGAGTAAGATAATAAAATTAATAAAATTAATAAAAACTGAAAATATAAATACCAGAAGAAAGGAGAATCTTTTGACAAATTCTTTGAATTATTTTTCCTTGTGCAATACTCTGAGATAAAGACATGTGAAATAAACAGGTTTTGGGAGAAAAAAATTTGTGATGATGAATTCTAATTTATATATAGCTTCATTATTCTTAAGGGTTCACATGCTTACATAGAAATTAGTATATCATTTAAAACACTGACAATTTTAAAAATTAATGCAAGTAAAAGTCAGTAAGAAGAAAATCTATGCCAGTCCTGGGGCTTGAACTCAGGGCCTGGCCACTGTCCTTGACCTTTCTCAAGGCTAGTGTTCTACCATTTGTGCCACAGCACCACTTCTGGCTGTGTATGAGGAGCCAAGGAATCGAATCCGGGACTTAGTGCATGCTAGGCAAGCACTCTACCACTACTAGGCAATACACTTTACCTCTCAATATCAATTTTTATTAACGTGCTTATAAGCTATATGATTAAGCTCTTGCAAAGTATAAATCATTCCTTGACTTTTGATCCTATTTTTTCCTGTCACAATACATTTTCTAAATAAGGCATAATGCTTCTAGTACTAGAATATATGATTCAATAAATAGCTCCAGAAAGTGATGGAGTGCCAAAACAAAAGGGAGGTGTTTGAAAACCACCAAATCATGTGTTTGTTGTACATGTCAATTTAATGGAAATGATTCCCCGTAGGGAAACTTTCACACAATAAAGAAATCAACAAATTAATGTAGTCTGTTTCAAAGCCCTACTGCTACATTTAATTGCTTTGATATCTTCTTGACAAATAAGTAAATCATGTTATAGCCATCTCAATATAAAACAATTTTATATAACAATTTGTACATTAGAAAATTGATTCATGTAATATACAGCATTATAAAAATATCATTTAAACAGATATGTAGTTACATTATTTTCTATTATAAAAATATATAGGCATTTCTTTCCATTTCTATCTTCACATTTTGCAGTTTTAACTACGAGAAATTAAAAGAGGATTCCTTACTTGAATTTTTAATCTCAGTTATGTGATCATTTTTTTACATATTCCTCTCTAAACATAAGACCGGTATTTTTATTTTAAATATAAAATGAAAATAAATCATATATAAATAAAGCTTTATGTATATACTTGCATATGTTTTGTTTACTTCGTAGTAATGTATATGTTCTTTCATTATGAACATACCCTAGCTTCGGGATAGCACAAGTAGTATGTACCTTTTTTTCAGTAGGGCTAAACATATTTTCAAGAAAATCATTTCAGGCAAAATGAAGATAATCGCTACAGCATTCTTAAAAACAAGCTGGAAAGAGAAAGCTATATATATATATATATATAAAACTATATATATTTCACTTTATTGCTAAGTATCAAATGCAAAGTATCAAATGTAAATTTATCAGAAAGTCATTTTCCTTGTTAGAAATATGATGAATTATTCCTATGTAAAATGCAACTGAAATGTTCAACAGAAAAACAATAGCAAAAGGTATTCAACAAGAAAATCATACCTCAGAGCAATATTGTGAGTGGAGGCTCCAATTTAAATAGTTGGCATTGCTTAATGTATGAAAGAAACTGTCATTCTCCCACTACCACAACATCACAGTGTTTGGAAGGAGAAAACTGTTAAATTATTTAATCATCCCTACATGCCAAATCAAAATTTCTAATAAACTTCCAAATATAAACAGAATACTGTCACATAATTCTTACTGAAAAACAAGTTGAATAAGAAAATTAATGCATATAAAAAGTTCTACATTGATCTGAAACTCAAATCAAGTGTAATTTTTTTTTTGTGGGTCATGGGACTTGAACTTGGCCTGGATGATGTCCCTGAGCTCTACAGCTCAAGGCTACTGTCTTACCCTTGAGCCAAGCCCTACTTCCCATTTTCTAGAGGTTAATTGGAAAAAGAGCCTCAGGCCCTTTTGTGCCAAGGGCTGGCTTTGAACCTTGATCCTCAGATCTCAGCCTCCTGAGTAGCTAGGATTACAGCTATGAGCCACCAAGTCCAGTGATAATGTAATGTTTATCATCACCATCATCATTATCATCCTCATCATCATCCTCCTCATCATTGTTATATAGTAAAGTTACAATTTCATGTCATGATATGAGTACAGTGCTTCTTGATCAATGTCATATTGTCAAATTTGTTTTATTTTTATTTTTTGGCAGTCCTGGACTTGAACTCAGGGACTGGGCACTGGCCTTGAGCTTTCTTAAGACTAGTGTTCTACCACTTGAGCCACAGCATCACTTCTGGCTTTTTCTGTGTGTGTACTGCCAAGGAATCGAATATAAGGATTCATGCACGCTAGGCAAGCACTCTATCACTAGGCCACACTCCTAGGCCTATTCTTCGTTGTTATAGTATACTATTTTTTACTGTCTCTGCTTCTACATCTCAAATATTCAAATTATAATTGAATGCA
>NC_143516.1:40443617-40578617 GCF_031878675.1 Megascapheus bottae | reverse complement strand
TGGGCCTGAGTAATATCCCTGAGCTCTTCAGCTCAAGGTTATTGCCCTACCCCTGGGCCTGGGCTTTGTTCTTGAGCTCTTCAGCTCAAGGCTACCACCCTACCCTTGAGCCACAGCCCTACTTCCTGTTTTCTAGTGGTTAATTGGAGATAAGAATCTCAGGTTCTTTAGTGCCCAGGCTGGCTTTGAACTTTGATCTTCTGATCTCAGCCTCCTGAGTAGCTAGGATTACATGTGTGCCACTCTGCCCAGTTTCCAAATAATTCTTTTGAGATGCAAACATATTGCTGCCTGTATTAGTGACCTTTTCCTTTTATAACATTGCATATTACTCTACTTCATTAGTATTTAGCTTTATTAAAAACTGCCAGGTGGGCCGGGACTTTGGCCTAGTGGTTAAAGTGCTTGCCTAGCATGCATGAAGACCCGGGTTCGATTCCTTGGTACCACATACATAGAAAAAAGCTGGAAGTGGTACTGAGGCTCAAGTGGTAGAGCTCTAGCCTTGAGAAAGTCCAAGGACAGTTCTCAGGCCCTGAGCTCAAACCCAGGACTGGCAAAAAAAATAAAATAAAATAAAAACTGCCAGGGGCCAGGAATTGAACTCTGGTCTTCGTGCGTGCTAGGCAAGCAGTCTGTCACTAGGCTAAACTCCTGGCCCCTTTCTCCATTTCCTCCCCTATAAAATGAAAGGGGTTGGTTAAAAAGCACTGAAGTTTGGTCAGTTCCATGAGCACATGCATTTGTCTGTAGATTCTTTATTCACTCATCAATAGCAGAAGGCTCATGCTTGCAATCTTAGCTACTCACAAGTCTGAGGACTGTGGTTCAAAGCCAGCACAGGCAGGAAAGTCTGTGAGACACCAATAAACCACATAGAAAAAGCCAGCTCAAGTGGTAGAGCACTATCCTTGAGCAAAAGAAACTAGGGAGAGCACCCAGGGCCTGAGTTCAAGCCTCAGGACTGGCAAAAAAAAAAAAAAAAAGCCAAGAAATGAATCACATTATCTGCTCTGACACATCTTCTCTAATGTTCCATCAAAGACCAAATACATAATATAGAGTATCTCATCCAAAAAAACATTGTCAATCTCCAAGTTATGTAGACTGTAATTAGTAGAATCTACTTTGCCATAATCGAGCAGGGAAGTTCTAGGAAAAAAATTATACCAAATTTCACTAAATATGCATTCATTTCAAACAAGATGGTCCCAAGTTTACTGAACCACTGGAGCTGACATACTGTTTCAATTACATAATGTGAGTACCTTCAATCTCCTTCCACTTTAGATGAACTGACTTGCTAGTCATGAGTCTAGCCCATTATCATTTATTTTCTTTGCGGTAAGCAACAAGCATGTCTGAATTAGTTAAATTACTTTAATATGTGGTTGCTTTTAAGGATCAAAAATCTGTGACCATTCCTTCCAAGGAAACCTCAACCCACAACATGTGGACTAAATCTCCATTTTCATCTCTTTGTTTTCCCAAATGACTTTTTTTGTTGTTGTTGTTGTTGTTAATTCTAAATCGACTTAAATCTCAGATTTTACTAAATGATATTTCTGCTTCTTTTGTTGACCAAACGTTCTGCTTCATTATGTATCTCACCAGTAAGCAACACAACACCACTGTGAAACTGCCAGTGATGAGTTCTTCCTTTGGTTTCTAGCAAGCTAAACAATGCCCTTCCCTGACCAGTGTCCCCAATGATAATACATCGACCTCCCCTGCTTCTGTCCTTCCCAGAGGAAGCCAGTCTAAGCCCTGCTGGTGATTCACGTGAATGTAATTTGAGCAGTTTGAAAATGTACAAATGCACTATTAGCAACGTGTTTAAACAGCACCTTTCCCTTTGGTGTTCATAATCCTTTAAAGTTATGATATAATTGCTCCTTCCACCATCCCTTGAAAATATACATGGCATAGCAGGAATTAAATTTGTCAAGAAACATGACAGTTATGAATAAATAGAAGGTATTTATTATGTCTCATACAGGATCTTGGCTCTTTCAAAAAGAACTTGAAACCCACACCAATGGCTCAGATGTGTAATCCTAGATACTCAGGAGGCTGAGATATAAGGGTCACAATTCAAAGTCAGCCTGGACAGAAAAGTCCGTCAAACTCTTATCTCCAAAAATCTACCCAGAAAAAGCCAGAGGTGGTGCTGTAGCTCAAGTGGTATTGTGTTAATCTTGAGCATAAAGAATAAGTTCTAGCTCAAAGCTCAAGCAGTCGGCCCACAGAATCAAGGTGAGTAGCAATAACTATAAAAATTTGCTGGGCTGGGAGTTTAGCCTAATGGTAGAGTGCTTGCCTAGCATGCACAAAGACCCAGGTTCGATTCCTCGGTACTACATACATAGAAAAAAAGCCAAAAGTGGTGCTGAGGCTCAAGTGGTAGAGCTCTACCCTTGAGAAAGTCCAACGACAGTGCTCAGGCCCTGACCTCAAGCTCAGACTCACAAAAACAAGTATTTGCACTTAAATTCATATCAATAGCCACTCAAATATATAGGTTGTTGTACCAAAAGAAAGCGATGACCTGGCCAAAAGGAGTAATGCAAATATTAAAAGATGATAAGAAAAATATATAGCTCTAATTTTGACATAAGTGTCAAACAAAGACAATGTGAAAGTTTTCATGTAAGAAATCAGCAAATGTAAGAAATCAGTAGAAAGAGATTTAATATTGTGCCATATGAACATTTGGCAGATTAATATGTTTCTACTGCAAATACTACTACAATAAGCATCTAAATATGTGTACTATTTAGAAAATACACAAACATTTTTCTAAGATAGATTTCTAGAGGTAAAATTGAGATAAAATTGAGATAAATATTACGTGCATTGAGTCAGTTGTGCGACTTGAATCGATGGGGCAATGTCCCTGAGCTCTTCAGCTCAAAGTTACTTCCCTGCTCCTTGGGTCTCAGTGCCACTTCTGGTTTTATGGTGGTTAATTGGAGATGAGAGTCTCATAGACTTTAGTGCCCAGGCTGGCCTTGAACCATGATCCTTAGGCCTCAGCCTCCTGAGTAGGTAGGATTACAGGTGTTAACCACCATACCCAGCTAACATTCTGAAAACTGGTAAGCAATAAAATTACTGCCTTCAAATATTGTACTCCATTACATTTACACCTGAAGCATCTGAGCATGCTCATTCCTATGACCGCAAATGGTTCACTCTCTCTGGTAACAAATGCTGAAACTAAACCACCATTGTAAGGGTAAAAACTTAATCCAACCGTAATATTTAAAGGTGGGACCTTGGGAGGAGGTAGGGTTAGACAAGGCTAACATTGTTAATGTTCATGACTGAATAATGGTGGCTTTACAAGACAAAGACGAGCACATATATGCATATGCATACCAGATGTGCCCTCTCTCTTCCTATCACATGTCTGTGCCACCTCAGACATCTGCCAACAAGGATATTACTAGATGTGGCCCCAGAAAATGTTGATGCACACACACACACACACACACAAAGTCAATTCCAAACTACATGACTCTACTTACATGATATTTCAGGAATGATCAACATAAAAAAATAGAGATGAGATAAAGCTTAAGTTAGAAGCTTTGGAGTGAGATAAGAAGTGAATACGCCCATAAAAAGGAAACAATAAAGGAAATCTATGGTGATGGCATTGACTGGGATGGTTGGTATTTGAAACCACGCATAATACACGTGCACGTGCACACACACACACACACACACACACACACACTCCTATACTAATAAAAGTGGGGAAGACTAGAGAAGACAATGGATTGGATCCATGTCAAGGTCCTAGTGGCGAGATTATTCTGTAACTTTGCAAAATGCTACAATTTCAGAGACCTGGGGAAAGAGTGCATGAAATCTATCACATGTCTGCTGGTCCCATTAAGACCATGGAAATGGATTCCCCGGCAGCACCTGTCCTCTCCAGAGGAAAGCCACCTCAGTATCCTAGGCTTTTCCCCTAGCTAAGAGGTACTTAGCTACTGGTAAAGGACTGAGTCACTTGATCACCAATGTCTTGCTTTCTGTTTACTTTCCCACCCATGCCATAGCTATTGATGGCATGCATTAAAGTGTTACCACTGCATGCAGATTACTAGAGGCCCTGTCCATCATTTTACTCTTTCTGGCTTCATAAGGATATCCTTTATCTCTACAAATACAACAACTTAGTCCCAGAATTTCATTTTTTGACCATCTGTTTCTTGATATAGTTTCTAGTATCAATTACCTGCCTAAAGCAAAAACAAGAGATGAGTGGTATCTTTGACTGAAACTAGAAGGGGGACCATTTACAATGGGATAAGTAGGGTGAGAGAAATTACAAGACAGAGGCAATAACCAGAAATCCATGGCAGCTGAACATTCTTACTCTAAACCTCAAGAGGAGTGTCGTGTGTGGAAGGCCCCGAAAAGAACAAAATGAACTGAGTACCAGTAGCTCATGTCTGTCTGTAGTCCTAGCTATTCAAGAGGCTGAGATCTGAGGATCACAGTTTAAAGTTATTCCAGGCAGGAAAATTTAAGTGACTCTTATCTCTAATTAGCCACGAGTGGAGCTATGGGTCAAGTGGTAAAGTACTAGCTTTAAGCAAAATAGCTCAGGGACGGCGTCCAGGC
This sequence comes from Megascapheus bottae, assembly GCF_031878675.1. Lineage (NCBI taxonomy): Eukaryota > Metazoa > Chordata > Mammalia > Rodentia > Geomyidae > Megascapheus > Megascapheus bottae. The sequence continues at coordinate 40,573,979 of NC_143516.1, read as the reverse complement.
CCTGAGTTCAATCCCAGGACTAACACACACACACACACACACACACACACACACACTAAATATATTTAGTCCAGGGTGCTTCTGGCAACTTCACTGAGGAGGAGCTGAGGGAACAAAGACTTTGACCTCACTTTGCCAGGTTTTGATCTTCTCTAAGATAACCACTAGATGGAGAATAAAGCTAGATGGAATTAAATGCAAAACTTTTTGTTGTTGTTAGTAACTATTCTATTTTTTTATCTTTAAATAGTTGTACAAAGGAGTTTCCATTTAACAAAGCAGTTTACTAGCACAATATGTCAATGTCACCTCTCTCAACATTCTCACTCCTCCCCTTCCCTCATTCTTCTAATTTTGTAGACTGTACATTGGATTCTTAATTGCATTCTCCCCTTCTTCTCCAAGTCCTATAGCACAGTAATGCCAAGAGTATAAGTCTAAACAAACTGAGTATGATATGCTCAAGTAAAACAGGTAGTTGGATGGCTCAGGAGATTAAAGTCTGAGCTCTTGTGTAAATCTGACAGCTTTCAGTACAGAGAGGAGCCAGGTAAGTGGATGAGATGACTCAAGCAGATAAAATGAGGAAAGGTTGAGCCTGAAGTGTTCCAACATTTAAAGGTCAGATAGAAGTAGAAATGCTGGCAAAGGGACACAGAAAGTCAGTGAGGAGGGAGTAACTCAGGAGCTACCATAGCTTATGCATCATAAAAACTACTTTTTTTCAAAAGAAGGGAAAGCCAGGGGCCGGGAGTTTGGCCTAGTGGTAGAGTGCTTGTCTAGCATGTATGAAGACCCGGGTTCGACTCTTTGCTACCACATACATAGAAAAAAGTTGGAAATGGTGCTGAGCCTCAAGTAGTAGAGCTCTAGCCTTGAGAAAGTCCAAGGACAGTGCTCAGGCCCTGAGCTCAAGCTGAGGACTGGCAAAAAAAAAAAAAAAAAAAAAAAAAAAAAAGAAGGGAAAGCCAACTTTGTCCAAGAGAGGTCCAAGAACAGGAAAACTGGGGAGTGGACACGAGCTTCAGGAACATCAATGTTCAACAGACACAGTCTTAAGAGAGTAGGGAAGGAAGCTAGCTTGGGAAGGCTAACAAGTAAACATGTTGAAAAGGACAGTGACTGTGCACAGCTCTTCCCCTGTTTCTGTGAAAAAAAAAAAAAAAGAACTGGAAAGAAAATCTGGACTCCAGGAATGGATATTTCTGATGTGTTTATTCCTTTCTCTGTTTATTTTTTTTAGCATGGGAGCGATGAGACTATATTTAGATGCTGAGAGAAAGAACTCAGCAGAGATGAGCAGATGAAAGATGGAAAAGAAGACAAGTGGAGGCATATACCTTTTCGGAAGAGGCTGGAAGCCAATGCCTAGGGAAGACGGGCATCCCTTCTGTTTTGCCAGAGGGAAGAGTGAAGAGTAGGTGCAAGAGCAAACTGGCAGAAGGAGGACTCCTCTTTTCCTCTGGGAAGTAAAAGATGCCTTCTGAGAAGGACCGATGGGTTTGGAGCCCAAAACTTGGGAAGGGGAGAAACTTCGAAATGGTCGTTTGAGAGACTGGAGGTGAAGGAGAAGAAATACACAATGAGATTTTCTTTAGTCAGCAATTATGATGATTACAGTAAGATGTTAACTTGGTTGGGGAGTGGGGGAGAGGATTCTCCCCAGCCAGGAAACATTCCCCTTCTTAGAATTTCCCAGAAAGAGATTTAAGAAAGTACAAGCTGAATTCCAGGATCTTCCCTCCTCCCCTAAGAAGTTACCACAAAAGGACTAAACAGGGCAGTGAGTTCAGGATACTGGCAAGATAGCCATGGACTCATGGGACCATAGCATCTAACAAGGCTGCAAAGGGAAATTGGGTCAGGTAGTACATGCAAAAAGAAAGTAGTATAGCCACAGCACTGAAGATGCCAATTGGGCAAGATGCAGCAGACCAAGCAGACTGGAATGATTGAGAGTTATACTCAGATGGAGATGGAAGAGAGGTCAAGGTGTGTCTGAGAAGTAGATACTGGAGGGATGCAGTAGGTTAAGGAGCTGAGAGATCAGTGTTGACTAGATAAGCCAGGGGTGCAATGACATCTCAAATGATGGTAAATTGGTGGTTAAGAGAATGTTAAGAGTTAGGAGATAAAATAGCTGGAGTAAGAGAACAGTGACCAAGGCACTAATAGACAAGAACAATAAAACTTACACTTTGCAGCAGCAACTACTCTTTCAGCAGTGTCTGAGGCTGCATCCGGGAACAAGGATGCAGCCATCTTACTTCCTGATATAAGGGAGGAATGTTCAGATGCAGAGAGAGATAGGAGTACTGACCAAGAATAAAGAGGGGAAAATGTCAACTGGAACATTTTGGGGTCATGAATTTGAAAAGAATTGCCATTAAAATGATTTCAAAACCAATGTCCAGGCTCAAGAAGTGTGATGCCTGCTTTTCAAAGGTCTCCTTATTGAATAAGATTACTCTTATTGTCCTTCACTTTCAATGGTGAGCCTGGGGGGTGGGGAGGACAGGCTGGCTCTCAAGAACAATGCCTAACCAGCAGGATTTTCTCTATGCTCAGGGAGGGCTGTCCTTGGATTTCTTTGGTTCCAGCTGCTGTTTGCTGAGCCTGGCATGTTATTTACTTTCATTTCATTATTTCCTACTTTGCCAAACACTGTGCTTTAAAATAATCTTCACTATCCCCACCCCCCCAAAGGTGGCTTTTTAGGCCAGTGTTCACTGGGTAATTTCCATTTGTCACCTCTCATTTGACTTTGCAGTTCATGTTGTCCTCCCGTGATATACTTTGTGTTATTCTACTCCCTCATCACATCTACTGGGCTTTCCATACTGATTTCAGGTATTCTAAATGTATCAGAAGCAATGGATGAGATTACTAGATAACAGAGAGTCTCCTGGTTCCCCCACCAGGGGTGTGTCAGTGTGATAATATCTGTTCATAAAAGAAGACTGAGCTTTGAGAAATGGCAATTGTACCTACGATAGTAAACATATTCCATAGCTATCATGAAGAAAAAAACAAAAGCCAACCTGGGCATGGTGTCACACACTTGTAATCCCAGCACTCAAGAGGCGAGGCAAGAAGATTGTGAGCTTAAGGCCAACTATGCAGTGAGACCCTATTCCAACAAAACAGGGAGGAAAACAGAAGTCTACACGTAAAGAGTAAAACAGAACTTACAATTTTTCCCTTTACCTTCCCAGAGAGTCTTCTTTTCCTTTCATTATCACTTGATTACTAATTCTTAGACTACGGGCTGGGACTTCTTACTGATGAGCAGATAACAACTTTTTGCCACTGTTTTATTTTATTACTCCCCAGAAATTAATTTATATCTTTATAGCAGGTAAAGCAACTGAGAATACACAATGCGAAAAAATAGCACCCCCGAACTGGCTTTATTATGTAATAGGGTTGGCTTAGAGTTATCATGTGGCAAGTTGTTACTATCTAGAGAATTTTCTTTTTTTCAATCATAATTCTTCCCATAAAATCAATGCTGTTTTCCATTTTATGTTGTTATTGTTGCTTTGGATTTTATGTTACTGTTTATTTTAGAGCTATCTATTACCTGTGGGAATACTGTAAGCAGATTTATTCTATTATGATGTCATGTTTAGTATCATCTTATTTTTTTTTTGCCAGTCCAGGGCTTGAACTAAGGGACTGGGTACTGACCTGAGCTTCTTTGCTCAAGGCTCTACTCTACCACTTGAACCAGAGCATCACTTGCAGCTTTGTCTGTGTATGTGGTACTGAGGAATCGAACCCAGGGTTTCATGCATGCTAGGTAAGCACTCTACCACTAGACCATGCTCCCAGCCCTAATTTTTTTTTTGCCAGTCCTGGGCTTGAGCTCAGGGCCTGAGCACTGTCCTTGGACTTTCTCAAGGCTAGAGCTCTACCACTTGAGCCTTAGCACCACTTCTGGCTTTTTTCTATGTATGTGGTACCAAGGAATCGAACCCGGGTCTTCGTGCATGCTAGGCAAGCACTCTACCACTAGGCCAAACTCCCAGCCCCCCAGCCCTAATTTTTTTTTTGCCAGTCCTGTGGCTTAAATTCAGGGCCTGTCCTTGGGCCTTCTCACGGCTAGTGCACTACCACTTAAGCCACAGCACTACTTCCAGCTTTTGCTATGTATGTGGTACCAAAGAATCAAACCCAGGTCTTCATGCATGTGAGGCAAGCACTCTACCACTAGGCTGGGGAGCAAGGGAAGTTTGTACATAAACCTGGGGGCTCCCCCTGTCAGATTCCCTTCTTTGTGGGATTCCTTTCTTCTGACTCCATTGATGTGGAAGCCCAAACTCACTCCTCAATCCAGGCTCATTGACAATTCCTGCTTAAATTCAAGCTCTGCCCACCAGTTAAGTGGGTACTGCAGTCCAAGGCAAAATGTGGATCTCATTCCCTTTTGCAAATGTTATATCTTCACCAGTGTTTGTCTGCTGAGCCAAACTCTGTTGGTTATTTTCCAGGACTTTCAAACAAACAGGTTTTATTGTAATTATCTTGTCTTAAATTCTTTATTATTGTTCCTAGCAGAAGATGTAATTTCCTCTGCCATTATAAAAAACTGGAACTGATTAGAATGGCTCAAATTATACATTAAAATATTGGACTAAGTGGGAAACCTTGACCTACCCTTTCTTCCTAACATACTCTTCCATCTTTCTTCGCACCAAGATATGCTCACTACTGGCTGAAGGTGTTCTAAAAACTTTTTTTTTAAAGGAGTCACATTTTGAAGCATTGTCATAATTTAGCGTAGACAATCCTTTCCAAAAAGTAGGTTTTGATACGTGTTACTGAGAAAGACCAGGAAGTTCTCAGATATAATCTGTTTTCTAAATATAAATAGAAAACTTGACATGATTTTGGCTTCATCAAAAGGTAAGAGAATTTATTGATTAACATAGGTGAAAATTCTATGATAGAGTTGGCTCCAAGCATAGCAGATTTATGATTCCATATTACTAGAACATAGATATTTATTAGTATATATTAATTGTACAAAATATAGAGGTTTAGTAGGGCATCAGTGGCTCATGCCTGTAATCCTAATTACTCTGGAAGATGAGATTTGAGGATCACAGCTCAAAGCCTGCCAGGCAGTCAAAATCTGAAAGACTTTTATCTCCAATTAACTAGCAAAAAAAAAAAAAAAAAGCAGGAAGTGAAGGCGTGGCTCAAGTGGTAGAGGGCTACCCTGGGTGGGGGGGGGAGGAGGAAGAGAGCCAAGTCCTGAGCTCCTAAATTCAAGCCCCAGTACCAGCAGGAAGGGAAGGGAGGGGAAGTATATATGTAACATTTACATCCATACATGTAACAAGAACACAGATGTTTTGGGTTTTTTTTGTTTCCACTTTTCAGTTCTACCTACTGCATTGTCAGAATTAATCTCAGTCTCCTATCAGCCTATGGGTTATGGAGGGTACTTCAACCTTGCATCTACTGAGTCAGACACAGAGGTATAAAGGCCTCCTACTAAGAAGAGCTCCTCCCCTGTTCCTATTCTAACCCCCTCCCCTGCTTCCTGTGACAAACTACCCCAGACCCCTGCCCTAACTGGCCTCCCTCTCTCTGTCAAATAAGAGAATGTATCACTGCTTCTCCACTCTGACTGGAAGACTCTGCTGTTCTCTCAGGCCTCTGTGTGTGCGTGCACGCGCACGCGCGCGCGTGTGTGTGTGTGTGTGTGTGGATGGTGATGGTGAGACTTGAACTCTGGGCCTAGGCGTTGTCCCTGAGCTCTTCAGTTCAAGACTACCGCCCTACTCCTTGAGCTATAGCACCACTTCCGCTTTTCTGGTGATTCATTGGAGATAAGAGTCTTAGGAACTTTAGTGCCCGGGCTTTGAACTTTGATCCTCATATCTCAGCTTCCTGAGTAGCTAGGATTATAGGCATGAGCCACCACACTGGGCTCTTCTCAGGCTTTTACCCCAAATAAAAGTCTGTTTGTCTGTTTATTTGCTTTCTGCCCTTTCCTTCTCGTGAAACCCTCATGACTCAGTTTCCTTACAGAACCTAAGAAAGCATCACTGCTCCTGTAGCCTCTGCCACACCAATCATGTGGCCATGAGATAGAATGAAGTGACTGGCTGGCATGGCTCACAGGCTCCACCCACATTCAGTGGGGAGCTGGGGGTTCAGTTTCTCAAGACCAACGAAACAAGGGGGTGAGACAGAAGTTGCCCTGCTGTAAACCTTGGTTGATTCTTAGTTTCTAGAAGTGGAGGGAAACCACAGAAGTTCCCTAAAAGGGTTATTGGAGGAGAATGGAAGCAGGGGTGCCTGGATGGGGTTAAATGCTTACAAATGAGAGAACCAGAGAGCCTAAAAAAAGAAATGCTGACGACTCCTTTTGCCCTTGGCCTCTTGGCTCAGGTCTGCTGGCCGCAGCTGCCCTGCTGTCACTGCTTCATGGTTAGTGTGCTTGGGGCCGGCAGGGAGTGAAATCCATGAAATTTAGATCCCACAGCGGTATTTTAAAAAGGTATCAAGTGGAGAACGGCTTTTCATGTGGAATCCACTCTTCCAATTAGAGGCTTGTTCCACTTGCTCAATTCGGTTTGGGTTAAATGCCTACTGGCCTCTGGTGCCGATAGCATTTCATCGTTTGGATGGACACTGGGACCACCCCCGCCCCTTTTCTAATAGTCCACACCCTCCCTAGCCCTGCAGAGGCCCTTTTCCCACTCCCCGGTCCTTCCATAGTCAGAAAGCAACCCAGTGGGAAAAGAAGCCAAAACCAAACCCCGACACGTTCACCCCATTTGCCAATGCATCTCTCCAGTCTGAACCAATTTTGGGGGTGAGAAAAGACATTGCCTTTTTACTCTCCATGTAGAAAACTAGAGCAACTATCCAGGACCTCAGAAACCATTGGAAAATCCCCTGAGAGCTTTTCCCCTGCTCGTCCTCATTGACTGATCCTAAGCACCTTCTGGCTTGAACCTAATCATTTTACACAGCCCAAAGAAATGACTGTGCTTAGTCATCAAGAGATGAACCCTGATTTTTTTAAAGCAATATCTACAGTCTGTAGAATCTCATAATTTCTACCATAAACATGCCATGCTTCGGGCACACAAGACAGAAAACATGAATAAGTATATCCAAAGTTTAAAGGCTGAGGATACAGCTGGGGGGTCGATCGCCTGCCTAGTAGATGCATTGAACATGAATGAATGAATAAATAAACTTTATACCAACGTTTAGGGAAGTCTACACTGCTTTCCAGCCTTAGAAAACCCCTTGCTAGTGATTACTCCCTCCTACCCTCACCCCCCGCCATGTCTTCTTTCTCTGCCACCCAGGGCCCTGAGGCAGCCCTGCTGCTTCTCATGCTCAGCTGTTTCCCCATAAGATTACTGGTCTGGTGCTGTCCTATTTGGTTTGCTGGGCCATTGCCTAGACAATTTCTGTGAGCCTCATTCTGGATTCTTCATTATTCATGAGCATCCAGAGGTCCAGTTACCCGCAGTATCCACTTCAAGAGTCAGACAGAAACTTGTTCAGCCAGTTTCCTTCTTTCCCTGAGCTGTTCCAAGACTGACATACTCAGCCTGACAAAAACACTGAGTGTTTCTGTATTCCCAGGACTGAACCTCCTCCCTCCCCGTCCCATGTCTCCCCCGCCCCACCACCACCAAGACAACAAGCCTGGCTCTGTTACTAAACTCCAATGCTCATTTCCACCCCACCCCCACCTCCCTTAGCTACAAAGCTATGGACCATCAAGTTTTAATGCAGTGTTGAGTTGTTGATTAAAACCTCCTGTTACTTGCTGAATGTCAAACAACATATGACAATAAAGTGAGTATAAAGTATCAGGAAAACAAATATGGGATTGCTTCTGCACTAGATGTAAGCACAGAAATGGCCGATCTTTAAAAGCTTACATGTCTTGAGCATTAAAATTGATGATGGTGATTAGGTTGCCTTTCAGGGCAGCAAAATCTGTATAACTGAATCCTCTTGGGCTTAGCCATTTTCAGCCCAGGCATATTAACTTGGCGGCAGGCTGTGAGCTGCGTGTGTGTGTGTGTATGTGCGTGTGTGTGTGTGTTTAGCCATAGTATTTAGCCATGAGTGCAGAGGGCTCCAAATTAAAACCATATTTTGTTAGCACCACATGTTCCAGCCTTGACAGTATTTTGTACTTCACCAGGGTCTGGCAGACTCCACCCAGATAGTGAGTTGTTATTTTTACCCATCCTGTGGCTGTGGGCTCAGGCTGTTTACTGGCTGTGGGCACTGCCTGCTACTGCTACCTCCCACCGGTCCAACCTGGGGGCCTCCATTCAGCCCTTCCTCAGGGGACATCGTTAGCTCCTGGCCACACTGTCATCAAGGCCTGTTCATGTTCCCTTCTTTTCAGTGATGTCTCTGCTCCATAAACCCAGGGCTGTTTCTTCTTCCTTTGATCTCTCTGGTCTTGGTCTGGAGACATGCAGCAGGACAAGGAGACTGTGGCAGAAATGGAGGCCCTGAATCTGCATTTCACCAAGATAAGGACAGAATGTGTGGCACATAGAAATGTGAGAGCTCTACTCTCACTTTCTCTTTCTATAGGAGTCTTCTTACTGCCTTCTCATGTATTCCAAATGTATATAGATTATTTTGGTGGTTAAAATGGTGGCTGCTATGCTACAGTAATACTCACATCAGTGGACAGGAATGATTCTGAATAGTTCTAGAAAAATTGGCTCATATGTCAAGATTTTCTCATGTGCAGCCCAGCCGGGCACAATGGCATAGACCTGTAATCCCAGCTATTTGGATGGTAGAATCTGGGGGATGGAGTATTGAAGGCCAATCCTGGTAAGATTAGTAAGATCCATCTCAAAAGAATAAATAAATAAAATAAAAATGAAAGGGTAGGGATGTGGCTCAAGTGATAGAGCACTTGCCTGGCATTTGCAAGGCCCTAACCCTTTCTGGGTTTAATCCTCAATATCACATAAAGAAAAAGTTATTGTTTTGGTAGATAGTAAAATAGCCAGAGGCAGAACAGGACCAAGGCACTTTGTTAGCATGTATGAAAAGAACATAATGAAACTCATCTCTAAAAAAAGAAACTTAGGGGCCGGGAGTTTGGCCTAGTGGTAGAGTGTTTGCCTAGCATGCATGAAGACCTGGGTTCGATTCCTCGGTACCACATACATAGAAAAAGATAGAAGTAGGGGGTGGGGGAGAGGGAAATGGGGACAAAACATGAGAAGGGGCATCAATGTGTGTGAAGTAGTGCACCTTCTATCTGGCGAATATAACTATAACCCCTCTATTAATTACAATAAAAATATATTAAAAAGAAAAAGCTGGAAGTAGCCAGGCGCAGTGGCTCACGCCTATAATCCCAGCTACTCAGGAAGCTGAGATCTGAGGATCAAGGTTCAAGGCCAACCTGGGCACAATAGGACCTGAGACTCTTATCTCCAATTAACCTCTAGAAAACGGGAAGTGGGGCTTGGCTCTAGGGTTGGGTGGAAGTGGTGCTGTGGCTTAAGTGGTGGGGTCTTGAGAAAGCCCAAGGATAGTGCTCAGGCCCTGAATTCAAGCCCCAGGACTGGCATAAAAAAGAAGAAAAAGAAAAAAAAAGAAATAGTTTTCTTCAAGGAAGGAGTTGGGAGAGGAGGTGTAAGAAAGAGTAATAAAAGAATATAATGAGAGTATATTACATGCCGTGTGCTTGTGGCTCTCACTCATAATCCTAGCTACTCAGGAGGCTGAGAACTGAAGATCATGGTTCAAAGCCAGTCAGGGCACAAAGGTCCGGGAGACTTATCTCCAAATAACCACTAAAAAACCAGAAGTGACATTGTGGTTGAAATGGTAGAGTGATAGCCTTGAGCTGAAGAATTCAGGAACAGCACCCAGGCCCAAAGTTCAAGCTCCACAACCGACCAAAAGAATTTATATTATATGAATGTACCACAATGAAATCTCTCATGTGGCACAATTAACATATGGGGAGAAAAATATGGGGAAAAACCTAAATCTGTGTGAAATTTCTCTTGTGCTGCCTAAAAAGAAAAAAAAGTGATGCTTAATAATGATCTGCTTGAGACCCAGTTTCTTCTTTATATAAGCACAGCATATTGTTTACACAATGTTAATATACACTAGATTTTCTTGGAATTCAACTTCGTAAAAATTCTGGGAAAATTAGAATTTTACCTGTACTACCCCTTTGGACACGTCCATTGCCACATAATATTGCCCATAGCACATCTCAATAACACTGTCCATAACACAGCTGTATTAGTCGGCATTCATAGCTAACCCAATTTCGGAGTATATTTTTTCTTTTGAAGTGCTAGGATCAAACCTGGAGACTTAACAGGCCAAACACGAATTCTACCACTGCACTACAATTCTAATCCCTTCAATACATTATTTTATTTTACTTTTTTTAAAAGTTTTTAATTAGTATTATAAACTTGTACATAGTAGGAGGTTTCATCACAATATATAGTAACTGATTTTCCTGACTGCTTAGAAGTTTGGTATTCAATTTACTGGTTTTGTACATGGGTCAGTTAAGTACTCATGATTTTTATTTCAAGAAACAAAAACGGTCATTTAAACTATTTAGCATAAAAAGAGGATACTGGGGGCCAGGAGTTTGGCTTAGTGGTAGAGTGCTTGCCTAGCATGCAGGAAGACCTGGGTTTGATTCCTCGGTACCACATACATAGAAGAAAGCCAAAAGTGGTAGAGCTCTGGCCTGGAGAAAGTCCAAGGACAGTGCTCAGGCAAAAAAAAAAAGAGGGTACTGGGTCTGATAAGGTTGGGCACTTGGAATCTTGGCTACGAATCATCCCTTGTACATGCACACATGTACATCTGCACCAGTACTGGGCATAAACTAAGGGAGAGCCTGCGTGTTCTCCCTTAGCTTTTTTTTTCTCCCATTATCTTAATTTTATTTCTTTTTACACCTGGAATCTAGTTTTCAGCTACTACCAGTCACTTCAGGAACAAAATCACATGGCTGAAGATGTGTACGGCAAGGGCATTCCTGAAGAGGATAATGAAGTTCTCAGCCATGGGCTTCTAGTGTTCCACCAGCATTCCTCCTGTTTTCCCTTAGCTTTTTTACACAAGGTTGGCACTCTATCATTTGAGCCTGAGCTCCATTTCTGGCTTTTTGCTAAGTAATTTTTATTATAATTAGTAGAAGGGTTACATTATATTCACCAGATAGAAGGTGCATTACTTCACAGACATTGATACCCTTTCTCATGTCTTGATCCCCATTTCCCTCCCCCCATCCCCCCCTCATCTTGTTTTCCCACCTTCCCTATACTATTTCAAATAACCAAATAAACATATATACAATATATCAGATAATAAGGTAAGATACTGTAACAATATGAGATAACCAAGGGACAGCAAAAGAGATGAGAAATAACATAGTACATTATATGGCTTTTGTTTCCATATCCTGGAGGTCCTTTCATTTAGTGTCATCCTATCCTATATAGCTTTGCTCTATTGTAAACCTCTGCTAGGAGAGCCCAAGGTTTCTACTGATTATGACAAATGAGGGAAACGATTGTTTGCTAAGTAATTTGAGAGAGGAGTCTCTCAGATTTGTCTGCTTGAGCTGGCTTCAAATCTCAGTCCTCAAATCTCTGCCTCCTGAGAAGCTGGGATTACAGGCGTGAACCACCAGTGTCCAGTTCTAATGAATGTTCTAACACTGGTCCATGAGCATACTTTCAGCAGCCAGGAATGAAAGACTTTATCTCTCTCTTTCAGGTAAATATTCTCTATCAACTGCCAGGACGTAATATTATCTGGCTGCCCCATTTAAAGTAGTCTATACTTAGTGTAAGACTGCCTAGTTAAATTAAATTGTCATGGTCGGATGTGGAATCATTTCTTTCACTTATAAATTTAAAATGATACTTTAAAACAACCTATCACTTATTTTCCTTAATTATCTCAGAAACCGATGTTAAGAAAAGAGTTTTGTGGGTTGTTGGTTTTGGTTTTTTTTTTTCCAATCTTTAGATAAGAAAAAGAAGTTTTGACCACTCAGCAAAGGTTGAAGTGACCTTTAGTGGCTCAGGAAACGCAATGCCAGCTTGATCTCAGTGTCAAAGGAGGAGCTCTCTCCTCTCAGACTCTCCCCATCAGTTGGCATAGGCCTGAAATTCCATTAACAGGGGATAGTCTTCCACCCCCTTCATCCTTAGTGACCCACATCCCTGAAAAGGGGGAAGCATGGCTTAATTCCCAGTAGATTAAACAGATGATGGAAGAGACTTTCCTGGAAAGAGGTTCTCATGGGAAAGAGTTGTGGAGGCAGCCTAGAGCCAAGACTGAGCAATGTGTTTCAGACAGGGGAGCTCCGAGACACCGCACACACACAACCTTTGTCCTACCTTGGTCAAAAGCAGGTTGACACGCTTCAACAAAACACTCCTATCAAACTGCCTTCCTGCAGACCAGACTTCATCCCCGCCCGCTCCCATCCCTTGGTACTATGGCTTGAATTTTTGTGCCTTTCCTAGCCACAATGGTGATAGATGCTTAGCCATCTCTGTGTCACGTATTAAAAGGTGAGGTGTGGTCTTAAGGAAGTGACGTGGTCACGAGGGGTGATCTCTCAGAACTGGGATTAGGGTTCCCATAGAGGAGGCCTCATTCTTTCATTTTAGTCATGTGAAGACATGGCGTTCCAGGTGCCATCTGAAAGCAGACAGCAGCCCCCAATAAATACCCGACAGTCATTATAGGTTTCCCTGGCTTCAAAAGGATGAGATTCATGCTAGAAAACGGAGTATGGACCTCTCCAAAAAGGTGAGGAGGCCAGGTGCTGTGGTCACATCTGTAATCCTAGCTACTCAGGAGGCTGAGATCTGAGGACCATGGTTCAAAACCAGGTCAGGCAAGAAAGCTAGAAGTGGAGGTGTACCTCAAATAGTAGAGTGTCCGCCATGAGTGAAAAAACTAAGGAATAGCTGGGACTCTAACCTTCAATTAACTTCTAGAAAACAGGAAGTGGGGCTTGGCTCAAGGATAGGGTGATAGCCTTGAGCTGAAGAGCTCAGGGACAACGCCCAGGTCCAGGGATAGGATGGTAGCCTTGAGCTGAAGAGCTCAAGGACAGTGCCCAGGCTGAGTTCAAGCCCCATAACCCACAAGAAAGATAGAAAGAAGGAAAGAAGGAAGGAAGGAAGTAAACAAGGAAGGAAGGAAGGAAAGAAAGAGAAGGAAAGAAAGAAAGAAAGAAAGAAAGAAAGAAAGAAAGAAAGAAAAAACAAAGAAATAAAAAGCTAAGGAAGCATGTCCTGGCCAGTCCTAATAACAAGCATACACACACACACACACACACACACACACACACACACACACACACACACACACACTAAGAGGAAAGGAAGGAGGAAGATGAGGGGGAAGGAAAAGAAAGAGGAGGAAAGGGGAGGAGGAGAAAGTGGAGAAGAGAAGTGAGGAATATGGAGAATCCTGGGAGAAGAAACCCCACGGCACTAGGCTTGTTCTGCCTTTGAGCAGTTACTCAGGCTCAGTTCAGCCATGTCACCACCTCATAATCTTCAGTAACTCACTCACTAAGAGGTCAGGCCAGCTTGACAGGACACATGTAAATAAGGCTGAAGAAAGTTATTAATCATTCTCTCTGACAACATGAAGCCTCACCACACCCCACTCAAGGAATACAGCAGGCAAATGGAAGATCTTTTCATTTAGCTACTGCCCAGCCTGCCTTTGCCTCTGGGCTTAGTGAGCTTTCTGCAGCCTAGAATAAGCTCTATGTGCAAGGGGACAGACTACTGGACATTCAAGCTGGGAAAGGCTTGCCATAACAACTTATCTCTTAATTTTTTTGTTTTTCCTGAAAAGGGAGGGGGAGCAGAGGTGAAGGGCTATTGAGGCCAGAAGAAAGGAGATGTCCTTGATACCTACACATCTATAGGCCACATGGAGATCGATAGCATGCAAACACAAGCATGAATACTCTCTTAATCTCTGCGAGAGCAAGGGGTATGCATCTGGCCGAGCAGGGTAGTTGAGGCTGGTCATTCATGGATGAGTGGAATGGCTTCTGTCCCTTCCACATGTACCTGAAGCAAAGACTCTCTGTTGCACTTAGAGACTGAAGTCTGTTTGTGTGGAGGTGGGAAAGGGCCTTTTACTCTTGTTTATATTTCAGGGCATCAAGATCAATGAGAGTCACTGACTTAAGAATTTTGTCACCAGAAGGGACTTAAAAGCATTTGATTCCTGTGTCGTCTTTCAGGTATGGAAGTAGAAACCAGGAAAGAAAAGGGATGTGTAAAGCTTTACTGGAGTGTGTTAGCATTCCATGATTGTGACAAAATACCCAGAATAATCAGTTTAAAGGAGGATGGGTGTGTTTTGACCCAGTGTTTCAGAGGTCTCACTCCATGTTCACTCAGCCCAGTTGCTTTTAGACCTACAGTGAGATGATCATAATCCATCATGGTGGACATGCATGGTTGAGGAAAGCTGCTCACCTCATAGCAGTCAAGAAGCAAAGACTGAAAGAAGGGACCAGAGTCTCAAACTAAGGTATACCTCCCAGTGACCTACTTCAGTCCATGAAGCCCTACTTCCTAACAGCCTATCCAGCTATGCATTCAATAGATCACTCTATTGATGAGATTACAGGCATGAGTGACAAAGCCTGCTTACTATTTCTTTTAAGGTAAACAGTAAGTTTATTTGGCAGTGAAAAGAAAGCCATGAAAGTAGTATAACTCTCCACCCAGAGAGGGACTTCAAAGGAGTCCCAATAGAACAGATTCTACATTAGTTGCTTAGTTGGATTTACAGCCTTTAAATATTTATGTCAGTGTCCATTTGTACCTTTCTTCCAGCCTGCAGATGGTGAAGTAGAGTAGATTTCTGTGGTTAGTGGTGGCAGCAAGTTTTCCTTGATGGCATCACATGAGTGGTTTCTAGATATCCCATCCCTACATGATGACAAAATTAGTGGGTATGCCATTTTTTTTAATTGAAATCGAGTTTTCCTGTTTAGCTCAGGCTGTCTTTTTATTTCTTATTAATACAAGGAAACTGGTCCCTATTAGATGAAAAAAAAGATTAGGATTAATATGTTTGTTCACATATTACACTCTCTGATGAGGAAGTACCAAAAAGAAATGATTATACATATACAATAACTGCTAATCTTGCAGGGTCCCTTCTTTGTTCTTAAGTCATATGCACGTGTGGGAGCGCACGGAATGAGGGGTCTGCCAGACCTCAGGAGTCTATACAAAGGGTGTACAATCCCCCAAGAGACAATTTACAACACTGCGTCCAGCATTTATTCCTTTTCTCTTTCATTTTTCTTCCCTTCTTTCTTCCTTCCTTCTTTCTTTCCTTCCTTCCTTCTTTTTTTCTTTTTTCTTCTTCCTTCCTTTTTTCTTTCTTTCTCCTTTCCTTTCTTCTCTCTTTCTCTCCCTTCCTTTCTTCTTTTCTTTCTTTCTTCCTTCTTTCTTTCCCTCCTCCCTCCCTTCTTTCTTCTTTCCTTCCTTCCTTCTATCCCTCCTTCCTTTCAAGGATAGTCTCACTATATATAGCCCAGGCTAGCCTTGAGCTTTCCATTTTCCTGCCTTCTGCCTTTGAGGTCTGGAATTACAGCATGTATCACCATGCCCAGTAGACAGGCAGTTACTCTTTCACTCAGCAAGCCACATGTCCCAAGCCTATGCCCAGATTTTGGATTCCAAGATATTTTTTTACAAAATATCTATTTAATTTCTCTCTTTTTCTGTGCCAGATCTACATGTTAAACAACTTCCTTTTATCTATTCTTATACTAGGGGACCTAAGAAGTTTCTATTGACATCTCCTCAGGGGATTTCCAAGGGCAGGCCTGGCCATGAACCACCCATCACACAGTCATTTCCCAGCTCTTTGCTCTTCCTAGAAACAAGAGCTTGTCTAATCATTGCTGGCCAGCGTTCTCGGGAGATGGGAATGCCCAAAAGCAGCCTCAGAAATAAGACATATAGCTTTTAAATTTTGAGAGCTTTATTAAATCTTCTAGTCTACTAATCACTGACTTAAAGCAAATGCAAGAAAACATTATCATTTAGCACTATTGAGTGGCAGGCATAAACCATAGTCTACAGATACACACATTTTTCTTTATTTTTTTTTCCCTAACTTCATTTAATTTCTCTCGGTTTTTGTTTAGACAAAGGAGTCCAAATTTCATATTAAATCAATTCCAAGTTACATCTTTGCTGAGATATTGCTGGGCATGTGTGCATGTGTGTGCATGTGCATGTACATGTGTGTTTATGTGAGCTAGGCACATTAGATTGGTTTCTGCTGAAGCCAACATGCTCTCATTGCCTTGGACAGCTGAGTGTCTTAAATACGAAATATTCTACACAAGCTCATGCTTGTGAGTGTATAGGCTCCAATGGATGACACTATCTTCAGAGGTTCTAGAAACTTGAGGAAGAAATGGAACCTAGCTGGGGAAAGTAGGTAAGCAGAGAGAAGGTGGATCCTTAGTTATATCTGTCCCTGGCCCTCTCCTATCTGCTTTTCTGCCATGAGGTGGAGAAATTCCACTATTATATGCTCCTGCAGCCATGATATTCTGCCTAAGGGCATTGGGTCAAGTGGCCACTGGCGGAACCCTTTGAAAGCGTGAGCCAAAATAAATATTTCCCCTTTTAGTTCTTTTTGCCAGGTATTTTGTCACAACAATAGGAAAAGTCACTAACATAATATCCATCTGTGCAGTTGACAATTGAGCTGTCCCTCCCTCCTACCTATTAAGCCCACTAAAACCAGCCACGACATCCCTTCCACTCTCAATAGTCTCAGGGACCACTTTATTTGTTCTCAGTCTGTACTAGGGGCATGTGTGAGAAGAACTATAAAGATTCAGCTGTCTAGACATATCCCAAATCCATTTCTTTTTATTCTGACACTCTCAGGCTCAGCCCTAGAATTGAGCCCATCCTGCATCTCCAATCTCACAGAGTGAGCTCCATCCACCAAGCTGCTATCCTGTCACGTGGGACACACAATCCCCCTTTGAAGAGCCTCCTAATGAGCCGGATGCCAGTGGCCCCCGCCTGTAACCCTAACTAATCAGGAGGCTGAGATCTGAGGATCAAGATTCAAAGCCAGCCTGGGCACAAAAGTATCCATGAGACTTTTAACTCCAATTAATCTCTCAAATACCAGAAGTGGCACTACGGCTCAAGTGGTAGAGTGCTAGCCTGAGCAAAAGAACTCGGGGACAGTGCTTAGGCCCTGAGTTCAAGCCCCACAACAGATTTAAGAAAAAACAGAAGAGTACCTTAATGACTGTAGAGTTTTGCCCGTCCCTATGGGTCCCTCTTTCCCCCTTCGTCTCCAAGTCTACAAAGAGGGAACTTCAAGTGGATAATCATGCAATCTTCTAAATCTACATGGAAGCTCTTCACTACAGAACCTCAGAAACTGAGACACGGCAAGTGGCTCTGTATGTCTCTGCTCTCTCTTGACCTTCTCTTCAGTGAAGCAAGGAGCAAAAACTAAACTTTCTCAGAGAAATTAGGTGCTGAGAGATGGATGAGGGGGTTGGGAGAGATGCAACAAGCCCACTGAATTCACAGATACATTACATATAGGGCTTGGGGAGGTTTTGGTTTTGGTTTTTTTGTGGTGTGTGTGTGTGTGTGTGTGTGTGTGTGTGTGTGTGTGTGTGTGTGTGTGTGTGTCTGTGTGTGTGTGTGTCTGTGTCTGTGTCTGTGTCTGTGTCTGTGTCTGTGTTTGTACATGTTATGATGGTAGTTCCAGGGCTTGAACTTGGGGCCTGGGTGCTGTCTTTGAGCTTTTTTGCTGAAGACTAGTAGTGTTCTACCATTTGATCCACAGCTCAGTTCTGCTTGTTTCCCCTCTTTGGTAGTTAATTGGAGATAACAGTTTTTCCTGCCTGGGATGGCTTCGAACCGTGATCCTCAGATCTTAGCCTCCTAAGTAGCTAGAACCGTAGGCGTGAGCCATCTCCTCCTAGCTACACATAGTTTTGATCAGACTTAGTTAAATGAAAAAGAAGTTTCCAAGTCAAACATTTTCACTTCCCACGTATGAATCCCGTGATGATGAGAGAAGCTCTCAGTCCCTCATTATCACTGGTTGTATTTAAAGCAGCATGTGACCTGCTGAGTGATTCCTGCCCTTCATTTTGTGAAAAACCTGCCTCTCCCAAAAGCCAATGTTCTCCAAACACAAGGTAAAATGTTTTTAATTGAAATGATAAAGACTTTAGCTGAGTTGAAAGGTGGCATAAACTATGGAGGGGGGAGAGGAATGAGTCAAGCATCTACAGTGCAGTATTGAACTCTGGGTGTCTTGAACATTCATGCTTTTCCTCCACGGTGACCTCCACAGAGACCTCCACGGAACCACATACCAGTAAATACAAAGGATCTACTGCATAGCAGGAGAAAACTATCTAGTACTTGAAAGCTGATACCTAGTCATGATGGTAACTGAGCTTTAGACATGATCCTTGAGAGAATTCGTTTGCTAAGATGCACATGTGTTTCTAATCCTTCAGTGATTCCTTATCTACCACAACAGCAGTAAAGGGCCTGAGGAGCGAAGTCCTGGACTGCTAAAATATTTGTGTTTGAGTCTTACTATTTGCCTGCGTAAGGAAAACATTCATGCGGAACTGTCACCTTCCTTGTGGCATTCCTAACCAGTCTACATACTGGTCTGCATACAGAGACATCTTTTGTTTTTCTTCTGCTTTTGTTGTTGTTATTGGTCACAGGGCTGGAATTGGGCCTGAGCTTTTTCATTCAAGGCTAGTGCTCGTCCCTTTGAGCCAAGTGTCACTTCTAGTTTCCTGCTGGTTAAATGAGATAAGAGTCTCACAGACGTTCCTGCCCAAGTTGGCTTTGAATCGTGATCCTCAAATCTCAGCCTCCTGAGTAGTTAGCATTGTAAGTGTGAGCCACCAGTGCTCGGCTGTTCTTTTTATTAGCAGTACTACAGTTTGAACTTGTGCTTTGTGCTTCTTAGGTGCTCTAGCATTTGTTCTATACCCCCAATCGTCAGAGAAATGGACATTAATAATTCTTGCAGTTTATCAGGCATGGTGACTCATGCCTGTAATACTAGCTACTCAGGAGGCTGAGATCTGAGGATCACAGCTGGAAACTAGGCCCAGGCAGGAAAACCCATGAAACATATATTTCTAATAACCAGCAAAAAGCCAAGAAGATATGGCCCAAATGGTAGAGCATTGGGCTTGAGTGGAAAGATCCAAACAATAGTGGGAGGACTTGAGTTCAAGACCCAATTTTGGCACACATATTTGCACACGCACACACACACACAGACATGCGTGCGCGCGTGAACACTGTTTGGTTTCTGAGTCCCTATCATGGGTAATCATTTATCTTCAAATAAATTAATGGGACAGCCAAGATTTCCAGAATAAGTCCTTTGTATTTCCACTGCTGAGAAAAATACACACTGCTTTCCTTGTATATGATCACATGTCACTGGCAGCTCATGCCTGAGAGTTTTGACACTTGTAACTCTCACCTGGAAAGATGAATCCGTTTTTATTTAGACTCATCCGTTCAGTTAGATTCTTTTAACCTAAAGGCATAAAAATTAGAGAATGCAATCACAACAGCAACAGATAAATATCCATACAGAGGCTGGCTGAGTTCCTGCAGAATTGCTGGATGTCCCGCCCCACCTCACCATCCACAGCTTTCCATTGGCTCAGTGATGGCTCAGAAGCTACTGTTTCCCCACACCCAACACCTGCTTCCTGAACAGCAGCTGGAAAGGCCTCATTCAGAACTCACTCCATCTTCTGCTCCCAGGTGGGAGGCTTCGTGTGCAGCCCAGCTTGGGAAACTTTGCCAAGGTGTTTCTTTCCCTTCCTAGCTCCCAATCTCATCCCACCCTACTCTATCTCTCCTTACCCCATCTCAGATTGACCCTTGACAAGCCCCAGCTCTAGCCTTGCAGGGACCAGGAAGGATCTACTTCTTTCTCTACCACGGGATTCTGCATCAGACAACCTATGCTACGTTTCAAGCTCACCAATCTTCTCACCATCACCTCAGCAAAGAGACTGGGCTTTCTCCCATCCTGTTCCTTACTTCCCTAAAGGACTCCACCAACTTTGTTGTGTTTATTCACAGGAACCAGTTCTCATCCACAACTCACTGCAGTATTTTTGGCTGTTAAAACCCATTTCCTTCCTTCCTTCCTCACCACCCCATTTCCTCCCAGAGTAAACCAAGTGCTAAACATTCAGGCCACGAGAATGTCTACAACTGCATCCTCTGTGGGGTCATTACACAATTTAAACACTGACCCCACACACCCTGTGGCCAGGAGGTGGTGGGTTGAGGGACCTCACAGGTTAGAAAAACCAAGGTTGTGTGCAGCCCAGAAGTTATGAAGTTAGGCAAATAACACTAACAATCAGACAACATGATTTATGTTCATTGAATCTTCACTTGAATTCTGAAGGTTAAGGGCTGTTATCACCCTCCCTGCACCCGTACAGACAAAGTAAATTGAGGCCAAAAGGCTGGGGGTCTGCATCTCAGTGAGAGTGCTTGTTTGGCATGCATGAGATTCTGAGTTCAATCTTCCACATTGAAGAGGGAAGAAAGTTCTCAGCTCTGAATGTCTCCACAACTTATCCATGGTCACCAAGGCCAAAGAAACACACAAGACTTGACACATGACTTGAAATGACATGTTTTCTGCCTTTTGCTTTAGGCAGAAAGGTCTCCAGAGCTTGGTCTGGAAGCAGGAGTGAAACCAAAGACAAAAACAATCTACAATGCTGGACATAAGAAAGAATGAGGAGGAGGGGAGGTGGCGCATGACAAATCACCCCTAGCACTTACAGGAAAAGGGTGCTTGGAGAAGAGATGAGGGGCTTTCTGGGGAGGAGAGAAGAAGTGGACTTGGGGAAAGTCAGCCAGACGTGCTGATACTAACTGCCAAAACATTATTGGCCAGATGGGTCTCTAGGTGAATAAAGGGAGTAGAGCAGTCTGTGATGTGAGCAGCCACCAGGAAGCCATGT
Organism: Megascapheus bottae; assembly: GCF_031878675.1. Taxonomy (NCBI): domain Eukaryota; kingdom Metazoa; phylum Chordata; class Mammalia; order Rodentia; family Geomyidae; genus Megascapheus; species Megascapheus bottae. Next base: position 40,552,870 of record NC_143516.1, on the reverse strand, counting down.
GAGTGTGAGCGCCTGATGAGTCTGGAAAGTGGAGGCAGCTCGGCTTCCTATGTAACTTGGGGTGAAGGCTTGATCTAACTTGGATATTAAAGACAAATGTGATTCATTAAAGGTAAACAGCTTGGGATTTTTTGTATCCTTACTATAATCTGAGCAGTCATAATAAGAAATGAATTATTTTCCTGTTTGTGCATGCCATGAAAGAGGTAGAACTGTCTGGAATCAAAAAGCCAAGGCCATGACCTAGCCTGCGTCTTCCCTGTTCTGACTTCACCCTGCCAACGAGCTCTGTTCCCACCCAGACTAGCTGGGAAATCCCTAACTAACTTTAGATCCTGCCTCATTCTCCCCCCGCCTCACCACTCCCCATATACCACGAATACCTTTTCCTGGAAGATTGCAGTATCTGAAATTCTGGTGCAGAAGTCATTTCCTAGTTCTAACCTTCTCTTCAAGGAGACTTAGTTTCTTTATCTAGAAAAAGGATAATAACCCATATTTCATAGGGTTGTTGTGGTAAGAATTAAATGGAAAGGGTAAAAATGCCTAGCATATAGTTAGATCTTGGAAAAAATCATTTTGCCTGGCTATATTTGCAGAATATTTTTTCTGAAATTCTAGAAGAGCAGAAGGGTAGCCTGGGCAAAAGTTAGTGAAACCCTACTTGAAAAACAGACTAAGAAACAGAAAGGGGTGTGGGGGCATGGTTCAAGTGATAGAGCACTCATCTAGCAAATGCAGGCTCTGAGTTCAATCCTCAGTACTGGCAAAAAGAAAGAAAGAGAGAGGGAAAGAGAGAGGGAGAGAGAGAAAGAGGGAGCGAGAGAGAGAGAGAGAGGGAGAGAGAGAAAGAGGGGGAGAGAGAAAGAGGGAGAGAGAGAAAGAGGGAGAGAGAGAAAGAGGAGAGAGAGAGAGAGAGAGAGAGAGAGAGAGAGAGAGAGAGAGAGAGAGAGAGAGAGAGAGAGAGAGAGAGAGAGAGAGAAACAGGAGGAGGGAGGGAGGGAGGGAGAGAAGGAGGGAGTCTGGGAGGGAAGACAGGAAAGAAACAAGGAAGGAAGGAAGGAAGGAAGGAAGGAAGGAAGGAAGGAAGGAAGGAAGGGAGGGAGGGAGGGAGGGAGGGAGGGAGGGAGGGAGGGAGGGAGGAAGGAAGGAAGGAAGGAAAGAAGGAAGGAAGGAAGGTAAGTAGGTAAAGAAACACTGATCCATGCCGAGACACTTAAGGCCCTGAGGTTTCTCCTCAATGCCATGGTAATCCTTAAGTCTGATCCAGTGATTTCCTTAAGCTTTTTAAAAACAATATTTCTCCATTTTTGAAATACTTAGGAACTCTCTAGAAGATGTTTAACTAACTCAGAAAGGCCCCATCAACCATGAGATTAACATCTGATACAAATCCACCACATTGCCAGGTACCAATGGCTCACACCTCTAATCCTAGCTACTCAGGAGGTTGTGGTTCAAAGCTCTGCCTGGTCAGGAAAATGCTTCAGACTCTTATCTCCAGTAAATTTCCAAAATGCAGGAAGTAGAATTGTGAATCAAGTGATAGATCACTGTCCTTGAGCAAAAGCATAAACAAAAACAAAAGCAAAAAACCCTCTGGGATAGCACTCAGGCCCTGAGTTCAAGCTCCAGGACCAGCACAAAAACAAAAACAAAACATTACATTGGCATTGGTGCAACACACAGATGTAACCAGCCTTACACTGTCTGTTTCAATGCAGTTATATTACCTGTGTATATTTGTGTAAGAAGCATCACAGTAAAACACAGAACTGTCCCATGACCATAAAGATCCTGTGTCATCTCAACCCCTCCTTGTCTCACCCTTGACCCTCCCGCTATAAACCACCAGGACGGGCCTCACAAAGTCATTTCAGACAGATTTTTCCTGTCCTAAGCTGCAGCTGTCCATGAGCCACATAGAATGGCATGACACTGCTGTACTGTCACTGTCTCTGCTCTCTACTGCCCAGGAAGCTGCCTCCAGGATATACTGCTCTAGAGAAACAGTCCAGATGGGGCCAGATGTGTGTCACCCACACAAGACGTTCTGTAGAAAATCAGTAGCCTGTTCAGTTTCCACTTTAATGCCATATTTTGCCATATGGATTCCATATCAAGATTACAACTTCCCAACCATATATTCCCCACCCATCCCAATTGCAGTCCATTTGTCTTTGTTTGGAAACAAATCTCTCTCACGAGCATGTTAGGAAGCAAGGGTCTAATAAGAGGTGACTAAGTCGTGTGGGCTCTGCCCTCGTGGGTGTACGGCACTGAGACTGCCACAAGAGTGGACTAGGTGTGGCAATGGTAGAGTAATGATGGCAACATAAAAACATCTTTATAGAAATGAACTCCAGGAAATGGAAACAAGATTCTTCTTTGTTGTTTCTGTTTTTCGTTTTGTTTTGTTCATTTATGTCTTTGGGGGGAACAAGGGAGGCACAGAAATGGAGGGACAAAGGATTAAAAAATGCAGCAGTGGTATTCACTAGACACTATGTGGAAAATGAGCTATACAATGTGTGAGCGAGGATGGAAGAGAAAAACAAGAGAGAGTAAGGGAAGAAGTGACATTATCTAAGACAAATGAACTCATTGCCTGACTTACATAACTGTAACTCCTCTGTAGATCACCTTTTTAACAACAATTTGAATTTTTTTTTAGCCAGGCTCTTGTTTCTCATACCTGTAATCCTAGCTATTCAGGAGGCTGAGATCTGAGGCCCATGGTTCAAAGCCAGCCTGGGCAAGAAAATCTGTAAGACTCTTAGCTCCACTTAATCACCAGAAAACTGGAAGTAGAGCTAAGGCTCAACGGCACCCAAACCCTCGTTCATGCCCCAAAAGTGACAAAAAAATAAATTTAAATGTAAATAAATGTATAAATAAATTTTAAAAATGGAAAGAAAAAAAGAGTGGGTTTGTTATGAACGTGACTTCATCCCTCTCTTGATTTTTTTTTTTTTTTTTTTGCCAGTCCTGGGCTTGAGCTCAGGGCCTGAGCACTGTCCTTGGACTTTCTCAAGGCTAGAGCTCTACCACTTGAGCCTCAGCACCACTTCTGGCTTTTTTCTATGTATGTGGTACCGAGGAATCGAACCCGGGTCTTCATGCATGCTAGGCAAGCACTTTAACCACTAGGCCAAACTCCCGGCCAGACTTCATCCCTCTCTTGCTCTGTGTTTCATTCCTTCGCACTGTGGATCCTACCACAACAATGAGGCCCTGGTTCTCTGTGTCACTCCTCTAGGACCAACTTCTCAGCCGAAGGAACCTTGAAGCTAAAAATTTCGGATCCTAAGTATTGTGTTACAGTAACAGAAAACTTGACTTGGACATTTTGTTTCCTCCTGGTCACTGTTTCTGTCCCCAAAGAATATAGGGTCAAAGGTTCTTGGTGCACTCCATCCTCCTTGATAAACACGGAAGGACAGCTAGGGAATCCCCACAGTTAAAGTTTAGTTTGTGAAATCACTTGTTCCTTAAAACACTTACAGCGTTTTTTTAAATAGCTCACTTAAGCTCAAGGAAGCAGTTATCAGTTTGGTATGTTCAGAATCTTATTCAGAACAACCTCTTGAAGCCAGGTGTTAGCGATTCATGCCCATAATCCTAGGAACTCAGGAAACTGAGATATGAGGATCGTGGTTCAAAGCCAGCCGGGGCAAGAAAATCCATGAGACTCTTATCTCTGATAAACTACTAAGAAAAAGCCAGGACTAGAGCTGTGGTTCAGTGCTAGATGGTAAGCCTTGAGCAGAAAAGAAGCTCAGGAACAGCATCCAGGCCCTGAGTTTAAGCCCTAGGACCAGCATAAATAAATAATAAATAACCTCCCTAGCCTGCATGGGAAGCTCTTTCTCTACAGAAAGAGCTATGGCCACTAGGCAAAAGCACAATAGTGCTATTGTCCGGAAGTTAAACATGGTGAAAAGAAGTATGTATGAGGGGCGGGGAGTTTGGCCTAGAGTAGAGTGCTTGCCTAGCATGCACAAAGACCCAGGTTTAATTCCTCCATACCATATACATAGAAAAAAGCCGGAAGTGGTGCTGAGGCTCAAGTGGTAGAGCTCTGGCCTTGAGAAAGTCCAAGGACAGTACTCAGGCCCTGAGCTCAAGTCCAGGATTTGAACACCAACAACAAGGGAGAAAACTGTGGTGACAACTAAGCCAGGAACTATGGTTTTTTTTTTGTTGTTGTTTGTTTGTTTTTGCCAGTCCTGGGCTTGAGCTCAGGGCCTGAGCACTGTCCTTGGGCTTTCTCAAGGCTAGAGCTCTACCACTTGAGCCTCAGCACCACTTCCGGCTTTTTTCTATGTATGTGGTACCATGGAATCGAACCCAGGTCTTCGTGCATGCTAGGCAAGCACTTTAACCACTAGGCCAAACTCCTGGCCCAGGAACTATGTTTCTAAGAATTCTCTTCTCTGTATGGTTCTAGGTTCAGACTGGCCATGAGAGCCATTTTCATCATGAGAGCCATTTTGCATCTTGACCGCCAATGTCAGCCTTTCCCTCATTCTCCTACACCTCTTTCCATCTTTCCTTGTTCATATCCACACTCAGCTGCCTTCCAAACTGCCCGTCTTGCTCATCGCTAGACACACCAAGGACACAGTCACCCATGGACTGTCCCCCACCACTCTACCCCGAACTATATACCCCTCCCTAGCCCCATGTCACCTTAATTTTAGCTCTCAAACTTAGATCCCTGCCTTTGAATCCCCTAGATTTCATCTTCACATATAGACACGTTATTAGCTTTCTACTCATTGTAACTCCATTGTAAAGGAAGAATTACTTATCCTGGCTCTGAGGTGTCAGTGCATGATGGGGGTCTTTTGAACAAGGCTGCTGTTCAACCACAATTCTCCTGAAATTCACTATTCCAGTAACAAGGACTGGAATAGCAGATGTGGACTGCCACATCTGGATTCTTTGTTATTTTGAAGTTTTGATGGTACTGGGGTTTGAATTCAGGAGATTATGATTGCTAGACAGGTCCTCTCTCAACCCTTGAGACTTTTAGTTGATTTTTCAGGTAGTACCCCTGGGCAGGTTGTTTTTTATTTTTTTATTTTTACTCATTTCTTTTAGTATTTTATTAACACTGATTTTTACATCATATTTCAAATGTCATGTTTAACAAACAAGTATTCAAGAAGGGAATTTCTATGCAATCACTAGCCCATAGATTTTAGAACATAATTAAAATTAAGCTGAGGGTTTGTATGTCATAGATACATATTAATCTATATAATAAAATATTATATCTATAGAGTATATATCCCATCATAGATTTTTATGTCTATGTAGTTATGTTTATATCTCTAAGACCATGTCTATAACCTTGGGTACCCAAATATTGAGTCATGGCTCTTGTATTGTTTTGATCTAATATACACATATTAAGGAGACAATGCGCCTTTTGTTCTTTTAGTCTTGACTTATCTCACTCAACATGATTCCCTCTAATTGCATCCAGTTCCCAGTGAATGCCATTATTTTACCTTGTTGTTGGCTGTGTAGAATTCCAGTGTGTGTGTGTGTGTGTGTGTGTGTGTGTGTGTGTGTGTGTGTATTCCACATTTTTTTTGTATCCATGAACATGGCTGAGCAGGTGTTCTTATCATATACTGAGTTATGATGCTCAGGGTAGATGGATTTTTAGTCATTTATTTATTTATTTTGTGGGTCACAGGGCTTGAACTCTGCCTGGGCGCTGTCCCTGGGCTCTTAAGCTCAAGGCTACCACCCTACTACTGGGCCTGGATATTGTCCCTAAGCTCTTCAGCTCCGGGCTACCACCCTTCCCTTGAGCCAAGCCCCACTTCCCATTGTCTAGAGGTTAATTGGAGATAGGAGTCTCAGGTTCTTTTGTGCCCGGGCTGGCTTTGAACCTTGATCCTCAGATCTCAGCCTCCTGAGTAGCCAGGATTACAAGCGTGAGCCACTGCGCCTGGCAGTCTTTTTTTTTTTTTTTTTTTTAATCCATTGTGGAGCTTGATCCCAGGGCCGAGGTGCTGTCTCTGAGCTATTTTGCTTAAGGCTAGATCCCTACCACGTGGAGCCATAGCTCCACTCCCAGTTTTCTGTTGGTTATTGGGGATGAGAACTTCACAGAGACTTTTCAGCCTGAGCTGGCTTCAAACTGTGATTCTCAGATCTCAGTATCCTGAGCAACTAAGGTTACTGATGTGAGCCACCGACACCCAGCTGGGCAGGTAATTTTGTCTGGGCTGACCACAGACCACCATCCTCCTATTTACAACACCCTAATAACTGGGATTACAGGTGTGCACCTGGACACAGTGTTTTGCCACAGAATGATGCCAGTACCCGCGAGTCTACTAATGGCTTGAGAGAGACACAGATGGGCTCAGAGCTTCAGTTTCCTTACTTGAAAGTTGAATATAATAAAACCTGCCACCTAGAGGTTGGTGACTATTAAATGGAATCATATATAAAAAAGCAACTGATGAAAGTGGTCATGAACGAGTGTAGAATTTGGGAAAAGGATATACTTGACTCTGATCGAAATCTTACAAAGTTGATAATGAATTTGGTGAGCAAGGTAGTTGCTGGTCTATGGAAGGATTTGAGCTTGCCTGCTTCCAAGTCTAGTTCTGAAATCTCAAGATACAGAGGCAGGTAGCCATAATGCCACATCTTACAGTATGGTCTATACAGAAGTCTACAAAGCACCCAGAACTTACTGAAAATCCCCTTGCAGATGTCTTTCTCTCTCCACACCAATGAGCTACTGCACAGCCTAGGAAAAGGGAGAGACAACTCAAAAACACAAAGTAGCTGACAAGCTATTCTAGCAGGTCTTCTCAGGGTGGGCAATGAGAACGATTTGCCTCTAACATTGGTAAATCACAACAGCTGTGGGACATTTTTAATATCCAACCACTTACTTTCTCTTCCCCAGTACCAAGGCTTGGCCTCAGAGGCTACATGCCTGCTCTGTTTACTAGGCCAGCACTCTAGCATCTGAGCCACACCTCCATCTCAGTGTTTTGCTGGTCTTTGGGGAGATGTAGAACATTCGTTGTGTCTCTGTGTGGCAGATTTCCTCTTCATGTAAAACTGGATGGGGGCCCATGCTGTTGGGTCTTCTGAAATTCGGTCACCCCCAAATAGTCATATTCTGAAGAATGAGGGTTAAGATTTCAGCATATGAATTTTGAGGGACATAACAGGTACTGTCCTTCCTTCTTTCTTTCCAGTACAACCTAGGACCTGGCACTATGTCCAGTATGTGGCAGTAAAACTCAGCAGAGGTTTGAGGCTTTGGATGACTGGATGACTGGGTAATGGCATCATCGTCTGTACCAACCATGTCCTGCTCCTTATCTATGGTCTTCCCAGCTCAGGCCCAGCCCTACATGAGAGGCCTTCCCAAGTTCCAGACTCAAGACTTTCTTTGCTCCAGGCACAGCACTGTACGCACGACTCTGTCAGGGGTTTTAGCTTTTGAAGTGTTTACGAGAGGAGATGCTGTGTGGCGTGGCACCCAAAGCACAAAAGGCTGCTGAAACAAATTCTCCTTCCCCAATGCACGAACTAAACTATCCAGAAGGTCTCTGAGGGGACTACAGTCAGCCCAAAGACACCAGCCCTCCAAATCCAGAGCGCAGCTGGGATAGAAGAAACCTTGAGATGGAGGATTGGGGGCAGGAAGGGGGAGGGGGGAAGGATATACTCTGATCCAGCAACTGTATTTCTTTTGTCTTAAAAATAATTAATCATGGGCCGGGAGTTTGGCCTAGTGGTAGAGTGCTTGTCTAGCATGCACTAAGACCCGGGTTCGATTCCTTGGTACCACATACTTAGAAAAAGCCAGAAGTGGTGCTGACGCTCAAGTGGTAGAGCTCTAGCCTTGAGAAGAATCCAAGGACAGTGCTCAGGCCATGAGCTTAAGCTCAGGTCTGGCAAAAAAAAATAATAATAATGAATCATTGATCAAGATAGGAAATACCTGTTCCTCAACCTTTCCATCAGAATGGACTGAAACCATGTTACTCCCCCAAACCATTCTCCATGCCAGCGGAGGGAGCATTTTTTTTTTTTTTGCCAGTCCTGGGCTTGAGCTCAGGGCCTGAGCACTGTCTTTGGACTTTCTCGAGGCTAGAGCTCTACCACTTGAGCCTCAGCACCACTTCTGGCTTTTTTCTATGTATGTGGTACCGAGGAATCAAACCTGGGTCTTCATGCATGCTAGGCAAGCACTCAACCACTAGGCCAAACTCCCAGCCCCTGTAGGGAGCATTTTATTTCCTGTCATTTAGTCTCTTGCCAGGCTGAGGAGAGCATCATCTGAGATTTAAGGAGTTAAGACTAGCCATGGATTGCTGACATTCCCAGGCAACTTAATTATTGACCCAGCTTGTAAATCATTCATAGTGTTCCAGCAGTATCTATATACTTCTGCTGACAGCAAATGGCATTCTGGGCTATTTGTAGAATGGAGGCCAGGGTCAGAGAGAGTATAAAAAATTAAGAATAACAACACTTCCTTTCCTCTCTGAACTTTACTTGCCCCTTTAAATAAAGCCAAGGTTTTCTTCCTTTGCCACCTGCTTGGAGTACCTCAGTTAACTGCCAAGAAAGCTTGAGTTTCGCCTGCCATTCTGCCTATCACGCCAACCTAACCATCCCAGGTGACTTCTATTTGTCACCCAGGAGTCAAATACCCTGGACTGGCCATCTTGCTGGTAGTCCCTCTGGGTTACCACCAGAGCTATAGGAATTCGACATCTCACCGTTTAAGTAACTCTTCTAATCATATCCTGAGGGGCTGGCTGGATAAGAAGAAACAGCTTCCAGCTAAGCTGCCAGTGAGGCCTATAGGCGGGTTTGTGGTTAACCAAGGCCACACACCCAGAAAGCTACAAGATGGGGTTTCATGGCAGTGGCATGTGGTGAAGGCCAGCCCTGCGGTGTCTGGTATCAGCCGGGCCTGCCTCCTTGCAGAGAAGAGGAGAGGCCCAGTCAGGTCTCCCTGACTGTGGGATTCAAGTTCAATGCCTGTGAAAACAGACACCAGAATAATCAAAGAGCTGCATTCCTGTCTAAATGGCAGCTAATCCCAAGTAGCGGAAACCACGGGTGAAGTCAAACCCTTAAAAGAATCAGCGGTCTGGTTGGTTTATCTGTAGTTCTCACAAGCCCAAAGAGGGGCAAAGAGAAGGCAGTCCATTTTACAGATGAGAAAATGTGAATGTGGTTGTAGATGGTTCCTGGTGATTTAGAAAACTACTGGCACTTTCCTTAGGCTACACCCAGGAGTATTTGGGCTTATTTGTTTTTAATTGCTTATAAAGCCTTTAGTTCTCAAGAGTTTAATGCAGTACAAGTTAGAAATAGATTATTTTATTTGATCTGTAAAGGAGCTTAATGGCAGGAGTCTTTCAAAAGTCAACAATTGAAGCTGGATGTCGGCAGTTCACACCAGTAGTCCTAATTATTCAGGAGGCTGAGACATGTGGGATTAAGATACAGCGCATGCCAGGATGGGACCGCGTATGGACACACTGGAAGGGCAGCCATGTGCAGGCCAAGGAGAGAAGCCCTGGGAGAATTGGACCCTGCATTTCTACCCCTTGAGGACTTCTAGCCTCTAGAGTGAAGACATCATCATCATCATCATCATCATCATCATCATCATGTTTCTGCAGCTTCTAGTGCAGGTCTCCAGTGCAGGAGACCTACCTTGGTTAACCAATCTCCAGAGTCAGGATGTTGCCATGACATCTAGCTTTGTGCCAGAAGCATACAGACATCGCCTTCCTTCTCTGCCCCTGGGGGGTGCCCGCTCAACATCTGTGCATGGACAGTGTGAGCACTGGTGGTAAAGTGTTTGATGGCCGCTTTAACACTCAGTAAGAAACTCAGAGTCCGTAACGTCCATTAAGCCATATCACAGGTTTCTTTCTGAGCATCCTCTAACTTCTGCTTGCCTTTTCAACTGTTCCCTAGCTGGGGTGAGTCAGAGGGATACAGGTAAAGAAGATGAGCATCAAAGCAACTGAATTTCCCACACTTCCCCTCGGAGGGAGGTTAGTGTCTGACTGACAGAAATGGGCCAGTCATTGCTTAAATCCGCTGGGAAGGAAATGAAAATATAAAAAACACGAAAGGGCTAAAGTTCCTGAGTGCCTGCTGACAGCCAAAGCCCACTGATTCACAGAAACAAGCAGAAGATGAAGGCTATAAGTAGATTCTGGCTGTCAGGTACTGGATAGAGCTTGTCACCAGTGTTAAAAAGAGGTGAAATGGAGTTCTTCAGCAGGAAACCATTCCATGAGCCAACTTCACCTTTGCAGCCAGAACTCCCAAAGCTCCCAGAGGCACAGACAGAAGAGTGCCAGCCCTTCATCTTATAGCTTTCTGCCAGGCTCATTTTCTATCCCTAGCGGCTGATGGTAATTTGGAGATTAGATTAGAGGCACTGATCTCTGAAAGGCCTACATTTGAGGCACTCGGCAAAAGCTAACATAAGCACATGTGCAAAATAAAACACAGGGTGAGCGAGTCCAGCAAAAAGTCCTGGCATGGCAGCTGACTCTAAATATAATATCTGGAAGAGCATTTTTCTTCCTACTGGGTTAGCGTTTTTTAGTTTTTCACTTTTTAAAAATTGTTATTATAAAGGTGATGTACAGATGGGTTACAGTTACATAAATCAGGTAAAGAGTGTATTTCTTTTCAGACATTGTAGCCCCTTCCCACCCTCTCTCCCAGTTTTTCCACTTCATTCCTACCTACAAGTTGTCTAGTTCAGTTTCAACATAGTGTCTAGTGAGTACACTGCACACTATTTACCCTCTGTCCCACCATTTCTGTGTCTCCCCTTATCCTCCCCAAAACAGATAAATGAACAAACAGGCAAAAAGAAAAGAAAATGAAAACGGAAAAGAAAAGAAAAACTCCTGTGTCCATTTCCTGGAGTTCCTTTTGATAAATATTATTTTGTATGATCAGATGCGCATAGGCATTGGGCCTTTATGGCCCTCTTCTAAGAGTGTCCTCCTTTAGTCTCACTGTGTGTGAATGCTTAGAGTCCTATGTAATTTATCATGCCTCTGTCTATTTTAGATCTCATTTTCACATAGAGAAGACATGTGCCAGTTGTTTCTCTGAGCTTGGCTTTCCTCATTTAACATGATTTGTTCTAGGTCCATTCATAGGAAGAGTTTTGGGTTTTGTTGGTTTTGTTTTGTGGGTCATAGGGCTTGGTGCCACTTCTGGTTTTCTGGTGGTTAATTGGAGAGAAGAGTCTCATGTACTTTAGTGCCTGGGCTGGCTTTGAACCTTGATCCTCAGATCTCAGCCTCCTGAGTATTACAGACGTGAGCCACCAGGCCCAGCAGGAAGAGCATTTTTTAAAGAATGGTTTGTTTTAGCAAATTATTTGTTGTGTGTCACTGACAGTTTTTGTCATGTATTATTGTTTTTAAAATCTCTTGTAGAATCATGTGGTTTCAGAATGTTCCATCTTTCCTAAAAAGGAAAAGCTTGCTAAGTGTTATTTGTAATCTAGGTGTGATCTGAGGACCAACGGCATTGGCAGCTCTTAAGATCCTGATGGACCTGCAGAATCTCACACCTCAAGCCAGCCCAGAATCTGCACTGAAGAAGTTTGCTAGAAGTTTTGCATGCAAGAAGTTTAAGAAGCACAGCTTTGACAAGAACTGGTAGCTCAGACCTGTAAAATCCTAGCTACTTAGGAAGTTGAGATCTGGGGACCCCAGTTCAAAGACTACCCAGGCAGAAAAGTCCACAAGGCTCTTCTCCAATTAATTAGCAAAAAAAAAAAAAAGTAGAAGTGGAGGTATAACTCAAATACCAGCCAAGTGGAACTATTAGGCCTAACACCGAGAGAGCGAGAGAGAGAGAGCGAGAGAGAGAGCGAGAGAGCGAGAGAGAGAGAGCGAGAGAGAGAGAGAGAGAGAGAGAGAGAGAGAGAGAGAGAGAGAGAGAGAGAGAGAGAGAGAGAGAGGTGGGGGGAGAGGAAGGAAGGAGAACAAAGGAAAAGGAAAAGCACTGCTTTAGAGAAATTAGGTAAAAGGCCAGGCTGAGAAGCTGGGGTAACTCGGAGTGTGTTTGGAAGTAAGAGAGCCAGCCCAGTGCCACTACTTCTCTCTGGACAGGAAAATCAGAATCCGTTCTTAAGTGTCAGCAAGATGGGGTAGACAGTGATGCAGAGTGTGGAAGAAGAGGGCTGGGCTTCTACTCAGGACTAAATGGACAACAAGAATGCCTCTTCCTCCAAGGCACTTCACACTGGAGGCCCAGTCCACATGAGTATAGATTATGCAAAGGGAAGTCCACACAGTGTACAAGAAAAGATTCATTCCTCCAATTAACAGAGGCTGATGGGCAGTTTCTACAGACGGCGCTCAGTTGTACATGCCACACAAGGAATGTTCCTTTTGCTTACTTTTCCAAAGAGGCTGCACTGGACACTGCAAGGGGATTACTTTGCTTTCAGACTGGTGGGTCAGCACTCTCGCTGCTTCCTATCGCTCCCACCTTTAAGAGGGTTACTCTAGCACTTATCTCCAATTAATCACCAGAAAGCCTAAGTAGCACTGTAGCTCACAGTAGTAGAGAAAGAACCCAAAGCACAAAAGCTCAGGAACAGTACCTAAGCCCGACGTGCAAGCCCCAGGATCAGCATTAAAAATGGGGGAATTTAGCTGGGCGTGGTGGTTCATACCTGTAATTCTAGCTACTTAGGAGGCTGAGATCTGAGGTTCAAAGCCAGCCTGGTACTCTTATCTTCAGTTAATCTCTAGAAAAGAGGAAGTGGCTCTGTGGCTCAAGGGGTAGGACAGTAGCCTTGGGCTGAAGAGCTCAGGGACAGTGCCCAAGCCAGGAGTACCGTGGTAGTCTTGAGTTGAAGAGCTCAGGTACCGTACCAGGTCGAGTCCTAGCCCCATGACTGACAAAACAAAAAAAAAAAGAGGCAGGGGTGGGAGGAAAGGTGGATATTGGGCCAGGAGTTTGGCCTAGTGGTAAGAGTGTTTGCCTAGTATGCATGAAGAATGGGGTTCGAGAGTCAGGAGTTTGGCCTAGTGGTAGAGTCCTTGCCGAGTATGCACAAAGACTTGGGCTCGATTCCTCGGTACCACATACATAGAGAAAAGCCAGAAATGGTGCTGTGGCTCAAATGGTAGAGCTCTAGCCTTGAGGAAGCCCAAGGACAGTGCTCAGGCCATGAGCCCAAGCCCAGGACTGGCAAAAAAAGAAAAAGAAAAAAAAGAATGGGGTTCAGGCCTGGAGTTTGGCCTAGTGGTAGAGTGATTGCCTAGCATGCATGAAGACCCGGGTTCAATTCCTTGGTACCACATACATAGAAAAAAGCCAGAAATGGTGCTGTGGCTCAAGAGGTAGAGCTCTAGCCTTGAGAAAACTCAAAGATCATGCTCAGGCTCTATCAGGACAGGCAAAAATAAAAAGGGGGATTTTTGAATGGACAAAGCTGTGCTTAGAGTCCTGGCTATTCTGCTTCCCCAAATGACACTGAGCAAGTGTTTTTATCCTGAAACAGACAAGAAACTATAAAATGCTGAGTGTTCCTTACAATCGATTGTGCATTATTGAGTGGAAACATGCGGTATAGTTTACTCTGGCTTGACTGACAATGGCAATATATTATTTGTGTTTCTGCTGAGGAAACCAAAGCTTAGAGAGACATGGCCTTTTGGTCAAACGGCTAGAGCCTGGATTGTCTGTCCCTCTCAAGAGCTCAGAAGATGGCAACATCTCATCCCATCGCCTCCACACACCCAGTGTCCTCCCCCTCCTAACACCTTCCACTGTAGCCCATAACTGTAGCTCCCACCTTTTAAAATGAAGTTTAAAGTGCACCCAATTCACAAAGGGCGCTGCTCGTCTACAATTTATGTTCAGAGAGGAATCAATGTTCACATCATTTCTCGTTCTACCCTTCTGACTGTAAATATCAATGACTGATATTTTAAATCATGTCCTGTGGAAGCTTTGCTCTCCTTTGCTTCTGAACCACTTAATTTTTTTGTACTCTCTCTGTTCTTTGCATGAACATGAAAAATCACAAAATGAGAGTGAAACATCCCACTGACTCACAGATTATAAAATAACCATCTCCCCCCCCACACACACTCCTTCCGTTCCTCCCTCTCCCTTTCACTCCCTCTCCCCTAAATCTTTCAGGCTCGCCCACAGGCAGGAGAGTAAATACACCTTAAACATGGATACAACAAAGAAGCCTGAAACTATGATTGAACAGATTTGTATTCATCTGACTTTCTTTCCAACAAAAGCTTTAAGAGAGTTCAGCAAAGGTTAGGCATGCAGAGAATGCCACATTTCCTGCTATCTTCCGATTAGCTTTGAAGATAATTAATGGAAATGAGCAGCAATGGCATTTCTAGAGAAGCAGAGGGACAGAGCCAAGCATCCTGAGCAAGAACTTCACTGATCTCCAGCTTCTTCTGCATCTGTCAATTACCTTTGGGGCTCCAGTGACATCTGGGTGACCCCAGGGCTAAGTGACATGTCATCTTCTGGCACTTTGCACGAAGCATCTCATTCCTTTTCTGAGAAAGAAATGTGTGATTCTCATGTCAGGGAGGCATGCACACACGTTCCTCAGGACAATGGTGGCTCCTGTTATTTTTCCCATCTTGCTGATGAGGAAATGACATCTGAAGCCAGTTAGTAACATCCCTAATAGCACACATTAAGTATCCGAGCTGGCATGAACTGATCTCCATTCTGTTAGACTCCAGAGCCTAACAAGAGGTGAACATATTTCCTCAGCTCCCTTGTTTTACACTTTCATTTACACAAAACAAGGCATCAGAGAAGCAAAACCCAGGAAAGCAATAATACCCACCAGTAAGAACCACCAGGCTGATCTAGTGGCCAACCAGTAATTACCTGAACTCTGGTTTCTTCTTGTCTTTCCTCACATTGTAAACACCTCTGAGTAGTAGTCCTTTTTTTGTCTTCACTTTTTTATGTCCCTCCCAATATTGCCAAATTTTTAGAGAAAACAATTGTTACTTGCTGTCAGTTTATAATGGATTATGTCAGCTTTACTACAGTGGTGTCTCCTTACCATTTCCACAGCCAATCATGAGACTTTTTGCCCAGGAAGGCCCAAGAGTATCAGGACCTTTCTCTACAAGATGCAGCAGGCAGCTAACATCACTTAATCTGGGTGGGTAGAGTTGGTATACTCTATCTGTCCTTCCTCTCTAAATTTCCAGCTGGGTATTTTCCCTTAGTCTTTGTTATATGAACATTTACTAGCGAAGTTTTAGTTATAAGGTGCCCAGAGAAGACAGAGGCTATCACAATACAAACATTTTCAATAAATAGCCAAGCACTAGTGGCTCGCCCCTATAATCCTACCTACTCAGGAAGAAGCTGAGATCTGAAGACCAAGATTCAAAGCCAGCCTGGCAGAAAGGCCAAGGAGACACTCATCTCCAATTTACTAGCAAAAATCCAGAAATAGAAATGTGGCTCAAGTGGTAGAGCACCAGGCTTGAACTAAAGAGCTAAGAGGCAGGCCCTGAGTTCAGGCTCAAGTATTACCAAAAAAAAAAAGAGGAAGGAAGGAAGGAAACTCAGTAAAGAATATGACCATTTTTCTATTTTAATCCCTTCCTTAGCCTTCTTCTTTTATACTAGCCAGAATCCCTGAAATAATAATCAGTCATGCTCAATACAATTTTCTTTTGACTCCGGTTCAGTGGTACTCACCAGTAATCCCAGCACTGTGAAGTCAAATCAGGAGAATGAAGAATTCATAGCCAGCTTTGGGTTGTAGTGAAACCCTGTCTCAAAAAATTTTTTTAAATTATTATTATTTTGGGGGGGCCAGTCCTGGGCTTAGGCTCAGGGCTTGAGCACTGTCCTTGGACTTTCCCAAGGCTAGCACTCTACCACTTGAGCCTCAGCACCACTTCCGGCTTTTTGCTATGTATGTGGAGTACCGAGGAATTGAACCTGGGTCTTCGTGCATGCTAGGCAAGCACTCTACCACTAGGCCAAACTCCCAGCCCCTAAATTATTTTTTTAAACCACTGACTCGGATGCTAATAGGTCATGTGTGTAATCCTAACTACTCAAAGGAGACCGAGATCTAGGATTCACATTCAAGGACAGCTTGAGCAAAAAAGCTCATGAGACTCTTTTCTCCAATTAGCCATGGAAAAAATAGCCAAACATGGAGCTGTGACTTAAGTGGTAAAGTGCTAGCTTTGAACAAAAAAGCTAAGAAACAGCACTCAGGCCCTGACTTCAAGCTCCAGTACAGGTACACACACACACACACACACACACACACACACACACAATTACCATGTTGTTTTGCATAGTGTGTATGCAAAAAAAATGCAAAGGGGACACACATTTTGGAGAATATAAACTTTTTGTGAAGTGGGTAAAAGTGTTACTGGTGAACTGCTAAAATCAGACACATGAATCCATTAGCATATGAGAATCTGCTAAGCTTCCCTGACTCACAATTGGAGAGAACAGCTGAGCATGAGGAAGACATGAGCTTCAAAGGACATCATTTGAATATCAAAGGATGGAATCGAAACTCTTGGGAAAACTGAGAAAGCCAGGGAATATTTTTGCAAAGAAATGACCTTGTTTATACATGTACTGTGCAAATCAAACACAAGGCAGAGGAATGAACCATAGCCCTTCTACAAGACTGTCAGAAAATAATTAGGCAAAACGTCACTTGTCAACTCTTTTTCCCCCTGGTTTGTTCTAAGATCAGGCCAAGATGTGATTATAATTTTAGTTCTGCACCTCCTATAGCAGAGAAAATAAACGTTCTTTCCATACTTTCCTATGAGCTGCACTGGCATTTACTTTTTTAGAGAAAGCCTGTGTGGAAACTTTCCTTCCCATCTCCTGAGATTCGAAGCTCTGTTTTAAGAGAATGCCTGTGAGGCGCTATCACCCAAAACATTCAGCCCTGAATTCTGAAAGCCTCCTCATCTGCCTTCTGCCTTATTAAGTACTTGATGTTTGTTTGTCTATGAGTAATACTGCTGGTCTAACTCAAGGTCTTATGCTTGCAGCACTCCACCACTTTAGCCACATCTCCAGCCTTTTAGACCTTACATCATTTTTCTCGTAAGTTCTCTCATTTCTACCTAGGCTACCTTCAAACTGCAATCTCCTACCTCCTCCTCATGAGTAAATGGCATTACTATGAACCAGTCCTCTCATTCATTGTGCATGCCCCATAGTGGATGGTTCAGGCTTGGTTTTCCAGGCGATAAAGCAGGCCCAGAGGACATAAGTAAAAGATCAAGAAGTCTATCAAGTGCCACCAACTTGAAAAGAAAAGGAATGATTACAAGGTAACTTATTATATCACTGAGCCTGTACCTGGTGCAGAAGGTTCAAACTCAGTTTTATTCCAACTCCCAGGTCTTCTCAGGGGCCCTGAACTTTCTGCTTGGAGGCCCCCAGTAAATGACACCTCTCCTGGACGGTGCTCCCACATCCCTTCCAAAAGTCTCACTTGTCCTCAACCCTCGGAAACTCTTCCGCAGCCCTGTTGTGTCTTCTGCTCCCAACCTCCACCCCTGCTCTATCTTCTGCCAGGCCAGCAGCACATTGGCTGGAGCCAAATATGGCTCTGCCATTGGTTGGTCTAACCTAGAAATGCCAAGGGAGGCAGGCATGTCAGGCAGAAGGAAGAACGGGGGTAGCCCTCATGTGCCACAAGGTTGGCAAGTTCCAGGCCCAAGGCAGATCTGCACTTACACTTTAAGAGATGAAATTAAGAACTTAGATAATGTTCTTTACCAGGGCCTGCAGGGCCAGGTGTTGGCAGGGCAGGGAGGGGGGTGGAGGAGCAGATTGGGAGAGACAAATTTGTGTGTGTGTGTGTGTGTGTGTGCACGCGCGCGCGCGCACACACACGCACCTGCGCTGCGTGCTGATAGCTCATACTGTAATTCTAACTCGGGAGGCTGAGATCTGAGATTCACAGTTCAGAATAGCTCAGTATGCAATTAACTTTATCTCCAATTAATCACCAGAAAACTGGAAATGGTGCTGTGGCTCAAAGTGGTAGAGCACTAGCCTTGAGCAAAAGAGCTCGGAAACAGTATCCTGGACCTGACTTTCAAGCTCCACAACTGACAAAGTAAAAATAAAACAATACAATCAATATGTAAATATATTGATTTATAAGTAAGCTAAAAATAAAAGCTCCTAGCCCAAACCTCCTTACAAAGAAACCAATGAAACTTGTCAGAGAGAGTTGGTGATTACTGAAGTCACCTAGAAGTTAGAGCCAAGGCACAGTCTCAGAGACCCTGAATATTAGTGGATGTAGCATATCCTGGTTTGTGTCTCCATCCAGAATGTAATGGCATCTTAAAAGGAGAGGACTTCCTCAGTGCCCCACAGTGATTGTGGGAGTGGAAAAACTGGGTCTGATTAATCTTGTATAAGATTACCTCAAGGAAAACTTCATCAAGAATTAAAGAAAGACACACCTATGACCCCCACTTCTTGGCAAGTAGAAACAAGAGGACCACAAATTCAGGCCAGGCCCTGCAAAGTTAGTGAGACTTTACCTCAAAAACAAAAGAACTGCAAGCGCAGCAAGTGTGAGGCCCTGGGTTCCATCCCCAGTATTTCCTACCCTCACCTCTCCCCAACCCCCCAAAAGAAAGAAAGCCTGTCACATTCTACTACCCATTAGATATCCTAAGACAATAGATATTTCTGCTAGGTCTCGCCTCAAGAAAATTAGAGGGGGCATAGAACCAAGGAGCCTTCTAGGTATGGGGTTTCTGTGCAAAATGTGTTAAATAGTTAAGCCTGTGGACATTAGGCAAATAGAAGACAGTATGGCTCCATAACTTACTGTATGACCATAGGCAAGTAGGCTAACCATTCTGAGCCTCATTTATATCATAAAAAAATGGCGGGGCCAGGAGTTTGGCCTAGTGGTACAGTGCTTACCTAGCATGCATGAAGACTGGAGTTCAATTCCTCAGTACACATACATACAAAAGCTAGAAGTGGTGCTGTGGCTCAAATAGTAGAGTGCTGACCTTGAGGAAAGCCCAAGGACAGTGCTCAGGTCCTGAATTCAAGCCCCAGGACTGGCAAAAAAAAAATGGTGATCAGAATAGTTACCTTCCAAATCCATTATTGGGCATATATGTTAAGAAGAACAAACCAATATGTACAAAAGAGTCCTGAATGTTTATTGTATGGTTGTTCATAATAGCTAAACAGTGGAATCAGCAAGGTAGCCAACAACACCAGATGAATGGATAAAGAAGATGTAGAATATATATATATACATATATATGTATACATGTTTATATATACATACATATATAAATAGATGCATACACAGCCATAATAAAAATGAAATCACATCATTGGCAAGAAAATGGATGGAATTAAAGAATATCATCTTGAAGGAGACAAGCGAAGCTCAAAAGCCCTATGTCATGTCTTGTTCGTGTGGAAGCTTGGCCTAAAATACATACATATTTGGAATAGCCACCTCCCAGGGTCAAGGTTACGTTTAAGTCAACTAATGCATGCAAAATACTCGGAGTAGCATACAATCAGAAATAGGTTTATTTCTGGTCCACCTCTCCGGGATCTTAGTGTTAGACCTGCATCCTCCTCTCTCACTGTAGAAGTGCCCATTTGCAGTAGGAACTGCAAAGCTGAGGGCAGGTAAGAGGCAGAAGCGGAGGAGCCTGGCTGGACTTCCCTCATTCCACACCCCAGTGCCCTTGGGATAGGCAGTGGCCCAGCCTTTCTCTTAGTCCTGGGAGAGGCCATCCCTAGCCTTGACTTCCAAGCAGGCTGTTCAGCAGAACCTCTCAAGAATCAGGCCCCCAATTCTACGGCCAAATAGCCTCAGCTATAAAGTTATCCTTGCAAACCCATGGGCTCCCCCTTCCCTCCAAAAGGGAACCAAAGCCAAGTGTCACATGCCTGCCTTCAGGGCCAGGAAATGAGGCGCCTGGGTGAAACTGCATTCCAAGATTTGACTGCTATTCAGTCAGGCAGTGAAACCTGGTGCAGGAAGGTGAAGCCAAGGTGGGGACTATGGGGGAGAGGACACACCCCAGCATTTGACTGAGACTCAGGACTGCTTTAGAAGAAAGGACATGGGGTATTAGATTCCTTCTTCAGGTCCAGTCCACAGGGTAGTGTAGGGCAGAGTTAGTGTCCCAAGATTAAGGGAGATTTACAGAATTACATTTGACCTCCAGTGCATGGTTGGCTTGCAAGGGTTAGTGAAAGATCTATTGCTTTGGGAACTATTTGTTGACTTACATTAGGCTTAATCCTTTAATCCTTACATGGGTGAAGTAGTCAAAAACACCCACCTTGTGAGATTCCGTAACCTTGGTGAGCTATTCTGATCTTAACAGATGCTCGTTACTTGCTGTCTAACATGCTTTCTACCTCCTGGACTAGAGGCCCTGAAGAAGTCTCCCCTTCAGTCTTGCCAACATTCCTCCTCCTCACAAGACTCTGAAATCTTTCGGGGAATGGCAACTGGCAGCCGGTTGTTGGCTCCTTCCTACAGATATGGGGCGTAGGCCTACCTAGGTTAGGAGCGTCTTGTTCTTGCTGTCTGTTGATAGGGTCAGCTGGAACCCCACGTCCCAGGTGATCCAGGAGACCATTGTAGAAAGAGTATGCCGTATAGAGGTGGTAACCAGGAGTAGTTGTGCTCCAGATGTGCTCAAGCTGAGCTCAGAATTTAGTGGTCTTGACTTTAGTAGCGTCAGCCCTGTGCCATTTTTAATTTCACACCTTAGAAGCAAAGTTGGTTAGGACAGCACTAATATAAGGTTCAATAAGGAGAAGGAACTTCTAGGTTTCTCCTAGAGCTATCAAAATAGCTGGTGTATTGCCGGGCATGGTGGCTCACGTCTGTAATCCTAGCTACTCGGGAAGCTGAGATCTGAGGCTCATGATTCAAAGCCAGCCCCAGTACTAAAGAACTTGAGATGCTTATCTCCAATTAACCATTAGAAAATGGGAAATGGGACTGTGGCTCAGGGGTAGGGCGGTAGCCTTGAGCTAAAGAGCTCAGGGACAGTGCTTCGGTCCAGGGGTACACAGTAGCCTTGAGCTGAAGAGCTCTGGGACAGTACCCAGACCCAGACTTCAAGCCCCATGACTGACAAAAAAGAAAGAAAGAAAAAGGTGGCATAGAAAGACAGGAGTAAGGGTGGAAAGATAAATGGCATGAGCATCAGGTAATCACACTATGGACCTTTTCAACTTCTCAGCTTTCGTTGTTTAAAAGAAAGGTTGGCACAAGTGACTCCATTTACATGCAGACAATAGGCTCTCTTGTCTGTCTAGTTTGTCTTGCAACCTATTTGTCTTTGAACAGCCCCTCATTACTGGAATAAGCACTATCCCGTAAGTCTTTCCTCATTGTTAAGAGATGTGCCAGTTGCTCTGATTCCATGTTGGAATGGAGTGACAGGCAACACAGATAAGAGTCTGTGCTAATAAGACCCTGTTGACCAAATTTAAGCTACAAAGAAGACTTAGGAAAAGCAGTTCTTGGGTAGAGGTTACCTAGAACCCATTACATTAAAAAAAAAGAAATAGCTAACTGAGCTGGGGCATAGCTCTCACCTATAATTATAGCTACTCAGGAAGCTGAGATCTGAGAATGGCGATTTGAAGCTAGACTGGTCAGAAAAGTCTCCATGAGATTCTTATCTCCAATTAATTACTCAAAAACCAGAAGTGCATTAGCAGGGAAGTGGATGAATCTAGAGCGAATCATGTTGAGTGAGACAAGTCAAGACCTAAGGAACAAAAGGCGCATGGTATCCTTAATATGTGACTATTAAATCCAAACAGTACAAGAGCCAGGACTCAATAACTGCATACCCAAAGCTATGGACATGGTAATGGAAATATAATCATAACTATATAGACATAAAAACCTATGACTCTATAGACATAATGTTTTACTTCATAAATTAATATTTCTATGACATACAAACCCTTAGCCTAATTTTGATTAAGTTCTAAATACTAAGTCCCAGTGATTGTAAATAGAGATTCCCTCCTTGAATACTTGTTTGTTAAACTTGTCATTTAAAAAATGATGTAAAAATCAACGTTAATAAATTCTTTTAAAAAAAAAACAAAACAAAACAGAAGTGGTACTATGGCTCAAAGTGGCAGAATGTTAGCCTTGATCAAAAGAGCTCAAGGACAGTGCCCAGGTCCTGAGTTCAAGCCCCACAACCACCACCACCAACAACAAAAATTTAATTTAGTGGATGCCTATTTGGTAAAGTCTTTTTCTACCTTTATATTCTAGAAGGCTTATATACAGGGATACTTAAGGTAAGTGTCAGGTAAGACTCCTAAGTAGTCAAGCATTGGACAAGATTAGCCAGACATGAAGAATTATCTTGATAAAAATTAAAGTATTTCCCTTAAGCTGCTTTCTTAAAAGTGTTTCCAAGTGCACAACCATCTCCTTAAGACATAGAATTAAGTGTTAGTTCTATATCATTATACTAAATGTTTCTTTTCTGAATAAAATAAAATTCTCTCGGTATCCAGGAAGAAAAGAATAAGCAATTTAGAAACACATATTCGTTAATAGATCTATATATTGTGCAAGAGAGTTAATTCCAAAATGTCTTTATGATATCAAGAAACAACTTATGGTCATTTATCCAAATAACCAAATTTTTCAAGTGTATTTAAAAGTACTCTAATAACTGAATCAAGTATTTAAATATTTTTTTAGATTGAAGTTAATTTAAATGAAGTTAAAAGTGAAGTTAGTTGCAGTAGCTGAGGTGGCTAACAGCTAATCTATTTCAAAATCTCTCTAGACTGTTATCTCTCCAAGCCCTAACCACTCCTTGTAATTGGCTATATTTTTAATCAAAATAAATGTGAAAAACAACAAATATTCATTATTCAAAATTCAAACATTATAGAAATTTTTACATGCTGTAAAGGCTGAGGTCCAGAAGCTGAGATGCGCAAGGCCAGGCTAAGCAAAAAGTTCAGGACCAATAAAAAGTTGAGTGTGATAGCATATTCATGTTGCCCAGCTATGTGGGAAGCATAAACAGGATTGTTAGCCAGACTGATTCACGTAAAAAGCCAAGCAAAAGACTATTTTTAAGATATGTATAAATACATGTATATATAGCACTAAGGAATGATTTGAGCTCAAGGCCCCGAGTTCAAACCCCAGTACTGCCAAAAGAAAAAAAAATGAGAATAACCTTTTAAAATTGTCTTCTATTTATCTAGTCTCTCATTATCTTCCCTTCTCCCTCTTCTTGGGATAGGGCCTCTCTATATAGCCCAGGCTGTCCTTGAACTAATATTCCTCCTGTTTCAGCCTCCAGAATGCTGAGCTCACAGATGGCCTTCAAAAACCAATATCTAATGTAAGCCAGTTAAAATTCTTTCATGTTTATTTCTAAAACTTTTTTTCCACTCTCTTGACACATATGTTTGGACCCATCTGGAATTTATTTTGACAGAAAGCAATAGAAGTCAGCAATACAACTTGGAAAAAAATAGTCATTAGCCCAATGCCGTTTACTGAATATTCTCTCCTTTAAGCACTGGCTTAAAGCAGATTTTGAGACATAGGCAGCCTAGAACTCAACAAAGAACACTTAATACCACAGTAGCAGCAGCAGGTACAACAACAAAGGTGGAATCATTCTCTTCCACAGAGCATGTATACGAGTGCACAGAAACTTACATAAATAAATATACACGTACACATGTGCATGTGTGTATTTCCCTCCAATCATGGCTGGCTCTCCTGCCAGCCTGAACAAGAAAGTCTGAGCGACTCTTATCTTCAATTAACCACCAGAAAACTGGAAGTGGAGCTATGGTTCAAAGTGATAGAGCACTAGACCTGAGCAGAAGAACTCAGAGACAGTGTCCAGGCCCAGAGTTCAAGCTCCTGCCCTCCCCCCCCCGCCAAAAAAAAAAAACCCACAACTGAATCTGAGGCTACTTAACAAGCTGTCAAGCTGTTCTTAAATGAAGGCCAAAACCATGAGCAGAAATTTGTTGACTGCATCTCTGCCATGACATTGACTTCACTCAACTAGGCACTGTAGCTCACACCTGTAACCCTAGCTTCTCAGGAAGCTAAGATTAGAGCATTGCAGTTCAAAACCAGCCAGGCAGAAAAGTCTCTAAGACCCTCCAATTATCCAGCAAGGGGCCAGAAATTAAGCTGTGGCTTAACTTACAGAATACCAACATTGAGTGAAAGCGCTAAGGGACAGTGTGCAGACCCTGAGATCAAGCCTCAGTATCAGCATACATAAACACACACACACACACACACACACACACACACACACACACACTGCCAGTTGGCAAATATCTGGACCCATGCTTTGAAGGTGAAAAAAATAAGCCTTTTGAACAAACTGAAATAAAAGATAAGGAACAAATTCAAGATGACTTTTGCTGAGATTCTGCCTTACTGTTTTATGACATATTTTTCACATCAGATATTTAACACTCATCAATCTAATTATGAAACCATTAGTTTCACTGCCAAAGCTGATTAGCCACTCTGGTCTTGTTTCTCACAAAGATTACTTTGGGGTTTTTCTCAATTAGGATTAAATGTTAACCAAACTGTAGTACATGAAAAATGTTACTAACAGTATCTTAATGACAACTTACATTTCCTCCACATTAATGCATAAAACACATTTGCTTCCAGTTATGTGACTGACACCTTTTATGTTCTAACCTTAAAAGAAAAGAAAAATCTGCTGGTATTGAATACAAATGGAACATTCTGTCAAGAGATATCCTTTGTTTTTTAGTTTTCCTAATACTGCTCCATTTTACGCAAAATCAAATTTATCTCTATTGGATTATGTTTTTTTAATATATTTTTGGATTATGTTTAAGTTTCTCACAGTTCACCAAGAGTGTCAAGATCTTTTGCTTTTTTTGCCAGGCTTGGGGCTTGAATTCAGGCCTGGGTATGTTGCTTGAGGTTTCTCAAGGCTATAGCACACTACCACTTGAGCCATAGAACCACTGCCAGTTCTTTCTGTGTATGGGGTATCAAGAAATCAAACCCAGGGCTTTGTGCATGTTAGGCAAGCACATTACCACTAGGCCACACTCCTGGCTCTGTTACCTTTGCTGTTTTTTTTTTTAATTTTTATTGTAAAGATCATGTACAGAAGAGTTACAGTTACAAAGTCAGGTAATGAGTGCATTTCTTTTTGAAGAGTATCACCCCTCCTCATTTTCTCCCACTTTTTTTTGACCAGTCAAATGCCATTCATGAATTAGCAAGGAGATTTGATAGAATAAAGTTTCCTTGAGACTTGTACGAGATATTCCATTTTTAACCAAAAGCTTTAAAAGTGTGAAAAGATCAATGTTAAATTAAGACTGCCTAAGACCACAAGAGAAAGAAACCAATACAATTGCAAAGCCAAGGATGAGACTGGGGGATTCCTGGCTAACATTCATGATAGACAGTAGTTTTCCCGTTATTCCTCTTTGCTGTGAATTCTGGTATCCATATGACTGCTGAAGAAATGAAACAGAAAGGAGAAACTTGAGAGACTTCCAGGAGACCATCCAAAATGCAGGAATTCCCTAGCTCCGTACATTGAAACTAATCTTGGCATTTATATCTGAACTGAGTCTAGGAAATAAATCTCAAAGGCAATGCCTGAGGCTTTCTTTACCTGATAGAAAAATGAATTAGAGAATTGCTTCAAATTTACATTTAAGAAAATGAAGGAGAGCATCAGGAAAAAAATATTAAAACCATTATAACCCTAGAAACAATAACTGCTGATAATACTGTTTCCAGTCAATATGATGAGAGAGATGGATTCTATATATCTGTGTAGGTGTAGGTGTGTGCTTTTGTGGGATATATGTTTGTATGGCCATCTATGTGTATGATAATCTTTTCTGTTCTTTTTTTCTTTCTTCCTTTCTTTCCTCTTATTTTCTTTCTTTCTTTTGGCTCTGTGATTTTTGAACTCAGAATTTCACACTTGATGGGCAAGAATTCTACCACTTAAGCCCTTTTGGCCTTAATTTTTTGACAGAGTCTTGAGCCAGCCTAGACTGTAATCCTTTTCTTTATGCCATGTATATCTTACTGATACTATAGATATGCACCACTAACTTCAGCTTATTGGCTCAGATGGGTCTAGTTAACTTTTTGCCCACTTTGGCCTAAAACTTCAATCTTCCCCCATCTCCAACTGTTGGGTTGCTGGAATTACAGGTGTAATGTGTGACAATGTTTTGCTATGTAGCCAAGGCTGGCGTCCAACTCCAACAATCCTGTTTTGGATGCTGGGATTGCAGTCACACATCATTATACCATTATATCATTATATATGTAATTCTTTTAAACAAAATTTGGATCTTAGGCCAGGTCTCAGCACTATAAGGGGAGAGGCAGGAAGGTGAGAAATTTGAGCCAGCCCAGAGTACAAGTGAGACTCTGTCTCACAAAATAAAACAAAACAACAACAAAACCCAAAGGCTAGGGGATGTGATCCAGTGATAAAGCATTTGCCCAGCATGTGCTTGATCTCCAGAACTGAAAGACAGAGAGAGAAGTGGAAGAGAGAGAGAGAGAGAGAGAGAGAGAGAGAGAGAGAGAGAGAGAGAGAGAGAGAGAGAGAGAGAGAGAGAGAGAGAGAGAGAGAGAGAGGTGGGGGAGAGAGGTGGGGGAGAGAGGTGGGGGAGAGAGAGGAGGCAGAGAGGAACAGAGGGTCAAAAAGAAACAGGAAAGGAGAAAGGGAGGGGAGAGGGGAGGAAGGGAGGGAGGGCGGGAGGGAGGGAGGGAGGGAGGAAGGAAGGAAGGAAGGAAGGAAGGAAGGAAGGAAGGAAGGAAGGAAGGAAGAAGAAGAATGTGGACCCTGTCACACATCAGCTTTACAGTTGCTGTTTGTAAAGGGCAATCTTTACCAGGCAGGCTTTTCTTCCCTTCTGACAGTGATGGCTGCCAGCAAACATCATAAAGCTGCAGGTATATGTATGGCCTTGACCTTTGTCTTCACTAAAAGTGATAGGGAGAAGTGGATGTAAGAGTTAGCATCCAAATGCAGAAATTAAAGATGGTCACAGAAGTGAACCATAAGCTTTGTTGTGCCCAGTTGAGCAGGAATGGCAAGGTCTGTCCTGGGAACTGTGACTAGGGAGCCTTCTGGCTGATACAGGAGGAAATAGCCTTGCCTGGCATAGGCTCCTGACTCCACTGTGAGCCTTAGGACCCAGAGCAAGGAGAAAAGAGACTTCTACTGAGCTCCACTCACCAAAAACAAAGCCCGCTGCCCTATCATTCCATTCCCTCCATAAAAATATCCAGGTGCTAATAAAGAAAGGTAAGAGTCACAGGGATTGGTTGTATAGTGGTATCCTGTGACTACCATAACCAATTACCATAGGCTTGAGGGCTTAAACCAACAGATCTGAAGGCCAGATGTTTACAAGCAAAGTAAGTAGGCAGGCCTCCTCAAGGGGCCCTAGGAGAGAGCCCTTCTTTACCTCTCCAAATGTCCAGCTTCTGTCCAGATTTCCTGCCAGCTTCTCTTAGTTGCCATCAGCATAGCCTGTGTGCAGCTTCACACAGGCCAATGCTTTCTTCCCTCTGCCATTCTCTTAGAAGAATGCTTGTTATTTAATTTGGGGCCCATCCAAACAATTCAAGATGATCACACCTCAACAATCCTGGGATAGAGTACCTCTGCAAGGACCCCTTTTCCAAATAAAGTCACATTTGCGAGTCCTGGAGGGGAGGGCCACACAGGCCTTTTGGGAGGATCTTGTGGAACACAACTCAGAGTTCTCTTACAATGCCTTGGGAGGAAGTCAGGAAAGCCATTAGACCAGAGATCAGAATAAAGCAGGAAGTGCACGTTCATTCTTGGTCAGATAATCAGAGGATGGAGGAGTCTAAGGCTCCTGAAGTAAGAGTGGACTTTGAGTCTGAATAACAGCAGGGAAATTTTGTGGTAGGAGTCACAGAAGCCCAAGAGAAGCTGTAAAAGAAAGAATAAACGGTGGTGAATGATCTGGCTGTCATCTAAAATACTTGATGCCCCCCCCACCTCCTTTGAAGGTCAAAGGTGGCTCCATTGTGCGTCCAACAGAGCCCAACAAATATAACACTTGGTGACATGGCCCACTCAAGAACAGTGCACTGTCAAATTTCTTCAAAATATTTCAGCTCTCACACGTGAACTTTATTATCAAAAGGCAATTTCAGTCTAAATGTGTGTGTGTGTGTGTGTGTGTGTGTGTGTGTGTGTGTGTGTGTGTGTGAGACGTGGCTGCTCCACAGGTGTTGTGACACGCTAGGATGGATGGCTGGTGCATTCACCTTCATCTCCTCATAATTCCCACATCTCCATAGGATCTGGCACATAACAGCCAAGCAATTAATAAATGCCTGTGAACTGAGTGAGTGACTGGATGAAGGCATAGTGAAAACAATCTCAATTTATTTATACATGGAATGCTCCTCAGTCACATTTCAAAGAAACAAGAGCTTGCGATTTCATTGTTGGCTTAACCTAGGAGTAAGTGTAACTCAGAACACATTTATCCAGAAAGGTGAGATAAATAAGAAGCAAAAAATTCTTCCTATTATTATTATATGAGGTCCCAGGCTTAATCTGGTCCCCAGTAGACTCATTTAATTTCACAGCTTTCTCTGATGGGCAGTCTCTCAGTCAGCTATCCTCAATCCAGGATCTTTCTAAATATGTTACCTGAGCCTGAGAACCTTCTCCACACTTCACACTGTCTAGCAATACCGCTGAATTCTGTGAAAGCCTCTGAAGTGCTAGGCTAAAATAGTCTCAAAGCATAGGATGACAGATGATTGACTCTTCTGAGAAAAAGTTTAGGAACTGCCTGCCAGAAACTAGACATTTATTTAATTTTTAAAATTTCATTGTGTTTTTTTCTTAGAAATTTATTTTTAGATCTGTGCTAGACATTTAAAATCTGCATGAACTTTGTATTATACTTCATGATAAATCTGCTTGCTTTAAAAAATAATAATGCAGCCGGGTGCAGTGGCTCACACCTGTAATCCTAGCTACTCAGGAGGCTGAGATCTGAGGATCAAGGTTCCAAGCCAGCCCAGCACAAGAGGACTTGAGACTCTTCAATTAACCTCTAAAAACAGGAAGTGGGTGCTGTCCCAGAGCTCTTCAGCTCAAGGCTACCACCCTACCCTTGAGCCAAGCCCCACTTCCCATTTTCTAGAGGTTAATTGGAGATAAGAGTCTCAGGTCTTTTTGTGCCTAGGCTAGCTTGGAACCTTGATCCTCAGATCTCAGCCTCCTGAGTAGCTAGGATTACAAGCGTGAGCCATCAGCGCCCGGCCAGTCTTTCATCTTTCTTTCTTTTTTCTTTTCTTTGACAGTATGGGGTTTTGATCTCAGAGCTTCCCACTTTGCTAACCAGGTACTCTATCACTTGATCCATACCTCTAACCCAGATATGCCACTTTCTAATTTGCACGAAGGTGCCCTGCAAAGGGAAGAGAGTAGCCTATTGGGTAGCAATTGGGAAGTTTTGCATTGATTAGAAAGAGACCTCCTGTAGCACACACAGAACCAAAATATCCTCCCTCCTCCAGCCAAAGCAGCTCAGTGAACTCATTTTAGCTTGTGGAGGACAGGCTAGAGCACTTCCCTGCCAGACCCCAGCCTCAGGCCTTGCATCCAGGTCAAGCCCTAAGCCGGGAGGAGGCTCTGTTAACAAGGAAAGTGAATGAGAATTAATACGGTTGAAGTCGTTTGTTTCTGTGTGCAAAAAATCTCTTTTGCTGTCCCTTGGTTATCTCATATTGTTACAGTATCGCACTTTGTTATCTGATATATTGGATTTATTTGCATTTGGTTATTTGAAATTGGATAGGAAAGGGAGGAAAACCAAGACGGTGGGGGGGGAGGGGAGGGAAATGGGTACCAAGACATGTGAAAGGGTATCAATATATGTGAACTAATGCACCTTCTATCTGGCAAATATCATGTAACCCTTTTATTAATTACAATAAAAAATGGTGCAAGGAAACCTGTTAAAATTATTTTCAGAAGGGGAATTGGCTGGAGAGGAGAGGAATGAGGCTGTGGCTGATGCAGATACATTGTTTACATATGTGGAAATGTCATAATAAAAGGCCCCATTGTAAAACTAGTATATGCTAATTTTTAAAAGCAACAACTGAGCAAATGGCTAGGTATGATGGCGCACACATGTAATCCCAGATAGAAACAGGGATGGCGAGTTTCAGTCTATCTTAGACTGCATAGTTTCAGGTGAGCCTAGGCTATGTAGTGACACAGTCTCGAGACAAAGATCGTTGAGGATTTCGAGAGAGATTTCCTGGTGCCTCTGAAGTCTACACAGAGGGCCCCACTTCTGGTTTCGCCATTACATAGCCACACAGCATCCCATTGAGCGTCTCTGGACATCCCTAAATCAACACCTCCATCCCCCCTTGAGTTTCTCTTCATTGTTGCAAAATCCTTTTTACAAGTTAAGAGTTGCTTAGTACAGGCTGCAAAGCAGGCTCACTCACTATTTCTTCCACTTTTTACCAAGTTGGCACAAAAGCTCTCTCAATCGCTTATCAGAAGGTCTTTTCACCACTCCCAATTTGTTATTACCCTCCTAGAACCTGGTTATCTCTGGCCATACTGATCACCTACCCTAGGGAACAAGAGCCAGCTCTCTCCTTGGAACACTGTCTGCAAACTCTCTATGCCATGTGGTGGTGTCTCCTTGGGAATAGAGGTGACCCAGAGACAGGGCTGCTGGCTCATCGAGGCCTTTCCCTGAGCAAAGGTCATGCAGATGGATGGCCTCCAGTAACTGGATTAGTGGGGGAAAACCCAAGGACCTCAGAAAAATCCTTCCTGACAGTTCTCCTCATCACTGCTATACGCATCAGGAACAATTTCTCCAGAAATGATTTGCATAAAACTGTCAAATGCCATTCTGAATCACAAATGAACATGAACTTTCCAGTATATCGTTTTCTTTTCTTTTCTGTCAGTCCTAGGGCTTGAACTCAGGGCCTGAGCACTGTCCTTGGACTTTCTCAAAACTAGTGCTCCATTTGAGCCACAGCATCACTTCCAGCATTTTCCCTGTATGTGCTACCAGAGAATCGAACCCAGGGCTTCATGCATGCTAGGCAAACACTCTACCACTAGGCCACACTCAGGGCCCACATTCCAGTGTACCTTAGCAAACACAACTGTCACATGGCAAAGGGAAGGGTTAAGATCATTTAGAAAGTTTATCTAACCAGAACCATTTCTTACTAACAGGTGTGGTTGGCAGCTGAAGTATGGTGGGATGAGAGAAGAAAAAATGCTGGATGCTAAGTGGCTTTCTGAGGCAAATAATGCTTTACAGAGCATAGCAGCTCTGTTTGTGCTGGTTGTTCCCCATAATCAATGCCTTTGGGGGGGGGTCCCTGTAGAAATAGTGAATCCTACTGGTGACACCCCCCCCCCCGCGCTCCCCAACAGTGAGTCCCACACTGTGGTGATTTTACAGTAATCCTGACTCTGTCTTTTATAATAGATACAATAGACATTGCAGGGCTACTCCATTCCCTGGGGAAAAGCACAACAGACCCAATAACATTCATATTCATTAATATGAATTCACTGATTCAGCTTGTTAATATTTGGAGGAGTATAAATGCATCGAGTATGTTACAAATTGAAATTTTAGAAGGCAAAAAAAAAAAGTGTGTGTCTTCGTTCTTCAGTCAGGCTTTTGCTATATTCCCTTCCCTCACTGGTTGTATAACTAAGGTTTTGCTAGTGGTTTTCAAGTATATGTCCACAAGTTTCGCTTATTTCTCCCTTAAGGAAGCAGAGCATAATTCCATTCCTCTGGGGACTAGGATGTACATTTTTTTTACTCCATTTTAGGAGCCAGAATGTAGCACAAATTGAAGGCTTGGGCTCTGTCTTGTTCCCCAAGGTCAAGCAAAGCATCAGCTGCATGCTCACGTGCTGATCTGCACGTCCTGGTCTCCAGGGGATAACAACCCCTACATTCAAGGTGAAGCTTTCCACTGTGGGCCTAGCCAAGAACATTGCCCAGGGCTTCCAAGACACCACCACCCATTTTAATCTTGCTCCTTTGTTAAGCCCTATATAAACCTGCCCCCAAATTCCAGTCCCTAGCACAACCTCCAGTCCTGCAGGAAGGTGTGTGCCCCAGCTGTTCCGAAATGAACAGTCCTCGTCTGTCGAGGATCGAGTCAAGCCTATTCCTTTTCCATTCTCCATTTTCCTTCACAAATGATAGGTTGTCCTTTTCAAGGCTATGTTAGAAACTGCTATGACTTTAGTCTCACGGAGAGGCCCTTGGAGAGGAACAGAAGCCTTCAGCCAACATTCGTTTGGAAGCAGATCCTCCAAGCAGTCAGACCTTCAAAGACTGGAGCCCTGGGTGTTTGTGTGGCTACAAACTCAGCTGAGGCCAGGACTAGCATCTCAGCCTCTCACAGACTGCTGACACTCGCGAACGGTATGAGATGTTTGTGTGTGAAGCTGCTATGGAGTGATTCATTCTACAGTAATGGGTGATTAATACTGCTTCCTAGAGGACAGATTCAAGGATGGTATTTTTACCTTTTGCTTGATGGATGTTCTGCTAGGCACAACATTGCTTTGTCTTGTCGTCTCTTCTGTTCTGGAATTATGACTTTCTCTCCCACCTTCTCTTCATTATCAATATTTCCTGGCTTTCTGCTTCCTGGGCTCCCCAGTGTTCTGTTCTTACCCTGTTCTTTTCTTAATGTATTTCAGCATTTCATTCCTTTGAAGGGAGGTGATAACTCAAGCACTCAGAAGCAAATGCAGAAAATCCTGCATCACAGAGCTGGGAAGGATCCTGGCTAGAGAATTCCTAGAAGTTCTGTACAGATTCTTTCTCTCCATTGAGCCGATTTAAAAAAAAAACAGCAAATTAATTGTTAAAAATACCAATGTTGGGTGAATATGAATTCAATTTGGTTCACATGAGCCCTGGGTACTAGAACCCAGGACATTTTCTCTGACTGCTTCTTTTCTCTGCTTTGCTTTAATTTTTCCATGAGTGTTTATTAAATTTGTTTTTTTTGCTACAGTGAGACTGTCTACAAGCTGGAGAAGATAACACCACAATTTTCAGGTCCCCTGAGACCAGACTGAGCAGCAGAGAAATAGTTCTCCAGAGAAAATGGTCAGAAAGAAAAGATCTGTGTCTCTGAGTACTGATGGTTCACGTCTGTAATCCTAGCTACTCACGAGGCTGAGATCTGAGGATCACAGTTCAAAGTCAGCCCAGGCACTAAAGACCATGAGACTCAACTCTGATTAACCACCAGAAAACCAGAAATGGCTTTGTAGCCCAAAGTGGTAGGGAGCTAGCCTTGAGCTGAAGAGCTCAGGAACAGGGCCCAGGCCCAGAGTTCATGCCCCACAATGGACAAAAAAAGAAAAAGACCTGTGTCCACCCCACTGTCTACGTAAAGGGCTTTATCTAGCACATCAAGGGCTACCACGCATCTTCAGCTGTGTAGACATTTGGGCCTTGTTTTCTTTTGGGGGAGCTGCTAGAGCGAAGCAATACTGACTGGATAGCTTAGAACAATGCAATTTATCTCCCCACAGCCTGGAAACCACAAGTTCAAAACAAAAGTGTTGGCAGAGCCAGGAACTCTCCAAATGGTGTATGAGAGGATCTGGTCCAACCTGTTTGAGCTTTAGATGGCTCTGTGGCTTGCATGGAGATGCATAGTTGCTGTTTCGGGCTTCATCCTCACCTGGGGTCCTCTTCCTGTGCACACCTGTCTCTCTGTCCAGATTTCCCCATCTTCCACAGCACATCTTGAACTACAGCCCACCCTAATGACACCTTACTTAATGCTATCTGCAAAGCTCCTGTTTTCAAACAAGATGTCATCGAAGGCACTGGAGGTCATAATCGGAACATGTGAATGGGGGAAGGCACCATCCAACCCATAATAGGCAGTGCAAGCATGCAGATATAGAGGCCCACTGCCCTCGTTCTAATCTCCCTCTCAGTCCCCAACATATCCCATCCTGATATACACATCCCTGCACATCCTGTACCCAAAAGAGAACCTTCCTTTTTCTTCTCTACTCAGTCTTTCACTAAATCCCAGCAGGGCTCTACTCTAGATGTTTCTCAAATA
Source organism: Megascapheus bottae (assembly GCF_031878675.1). NCBI lineage: Eukaryota > Metazoa > Chordata > Mammalia > Rodentia > Geomyidae > Megascapheus > Megascapheus bottae. The sequence continues at coordinate 40,518,564 of NC_143516.1, read as the reverse complement.
GTCCTAGTCCTCCAACCAGCTCTTTGGAGCAAACCCTTCAGCGATCTGTAGCTGCACCTGAGCCCAGTTTCCCTCCAGAACCCTTGTCAATGTACAAGGCTAAAGAAGTCTTGTGTGAGTGACTACTCGAACTCCACACAAAGTCTTAGACAAAAGTAGACACAAGTCTTCCAGGGTGGTATCGATGAGGGGGTGAGGTTCCAGAGGTGACAGACAGCCTCTTGAGGGTAACTTGTAACAAAAGAGGGACCAGCTGGCTTGGGCAGCAAGCCTCAAATTACAGTGGCCTGAGGACAGGCCCACCTGCTACCATGAAAGATGGGTGAGCTGGAGTAAGCCTAGAGGAGGTGGCTAGAGTCAACCTGAATGAGAAAAGGAACAGGAAAGCCAGACACGGTGGCTCACACCTGTAATCCTAGCTACTCGAGAGGCTGAGATCTGAAGATCAAGGTTCAAAGCCAGCCTGGGCACAAAAGGACCTGAGACTCTTATCTCCAATTAACCCCTAGAAAAATGGGAAGTGGGGCTTGGCTCAAGAGTAGGGTGGTAGCCTTGAGCTGAAGAACTCAGGAACATCGTCCAGGCCAAGTTCAAGCCCTACGACCCACAAGGAAAAAAGAAAGAAAGAAAGAAAGAAAGAAAGAAAGAAAGAAAGAAAGAAAGAAAGAAAGAAAGAAAGAAAGAAAGAAAAAAAGAAAGAAAGAAAGGGAGGGGACAGAGGATAAGGAGCACTCTGCAAACACAGCAGCAAAGGATCTGTATAGCACTGACTTTTAGGAATGGAAACCTTAAAAGATGACATGATTTAGCAATACTTCATCTTCAATAACAGCATTGTTCAAATTTGGCTTTCCAATTTGCTGTCAACTGTTAGTTCAGCTGAGTGATTTCTTTAAATCATCCTGTACTAAACTTGTCCAAATATTTTGAATAAGGAAACCAGATTGTTATTAAGGGACCTCTGGTATCAGAAAAAGATTCATCTAATTTTATCAATGTGCAAGTGACGAGCCAACAGTGTCACCATACCTAAAGGAGAATTTTGTAAGAAAACAGGTCTTTCGACTAGAGTCTTCCTAAAGCCATACTTTTGGTAGGAAAACAGAAACAACAGGGATGAAACCCAGCCATCAAAAAAGGTTTTATTTAAGCCTGGCATGGTAGTGTATACCTGTAATCTCAGATCTCTGTTGGCTGAGGTAGAAGACCAGGTTGATCTGCATAGCATAGCAACTTCAAGGCTAGCTTGAATTACATAGCAAAATAGGCTTCCAAAAAACCCGGATGTGTGTGTGTGTGTGTGTGTGTGTGTGTGTGTGTGTGTGTGTGTGTGAGAGAGAGAGAGAGAGAGAGAGAGAGAGAGAGAGAGAGAGAGAGAGAGAGAATGAGAGAGAGAGAGAGAGAGTCTATTATCTGAAAAAATAATGAATGTCCACTTTGAGGCTGGAGCTTTATTAAATGTCTTCTTGTGTACATGTTAATCTTTCTGTAATCACCATCTGTTTTATTCAATTCTGACTGCCCAGTTTACACTATTCATTTAAGTAATATTTACCTTTGCTCTAGTCAATATTTAACATTTTAGTGAGGGTTGTACGCTTATATTGCTTAAACATTCATTAAGCCATTAAAAATAACTCCTCACCTCATTTAATATTTATCTTTGACCAGACCTTGTACAGTGTAGTCACAGTAGAATTCAGAACTTATTTCCAATCTCTTGAGCAGAAATCACCCTGCACACCTGGAAAAACGTTCTCCAAAGCCATTCAACAAAGAGGAAGCAACCTGTCCAAACCCAGGAGCCCCTCCCCCACCCCGACTACAAACTTCGTGGGGAAAACCTAGCTAATCTTTCATTAAAATTGTAAGTCAAATCTAAGTTAATCTTGAAAAACAACACCATGTGTAATTTATAACAGTCTTAAGTGAGGAACAAGTCCTCCTTGTCTATACTTTTCCCTGCAATTCTTTTGTGTTGGTTGGGTAAGAAATGTTCAAATTGTAGTATTCTGTCTCCTACCATTGGAGGGAGTGAGCCACTGTGCGCTGACTCACACGGTGGCAAAGGACAAAAGATGGGAAAAGAAAGCTAAATGAAACTTGTGTCCTTGACACCAGCAAGTGCTTTGATCCCACTGAGAGGACAGGAGGAAGAAATCCTGGTGAGTAGCCAGGTGTGTGGGTAACCCGAAGATTATCCATCCTGTAAACAGTGTTGGATCGCCCATTATGTGCTAGGCTCTAGGCCTAATGCTGAATCTACAACACTAAACAAGACAGCAGAGATTCCTGTAAATAAGAACGATTTCACCAGGCACAGTGGCTCATGCCTGTAAACCTAGCTACTCAGGAGGCTGAGATCTGAGGATCACAGTTCAAAGCCAGCCTGGGCACTAAAGAACTTCAGACTCTTTTCTCCAATTAATCACTAGAAAACGGGAAGTGGGGCTATGGCTCAAGGTGGTAGCCTTGAGCTGAAGAGCTTAGAGACAGTATCCAGGACCAGATTTCAAGCCCATGACACCCCCACAAACAAAAAAAAAAAAAAAGAAGAAAGAAAGAAAAAAGAAAAGATTTCACGAAGGGCAATGTGCACCTACAAGATGAAAAATGTAACTGTAACCCCTCTACACATTATCCCCGCAATAAAATAATATTAAAAAAAAATCTGACATATAAACCCTCAGCTTAATTTGATTATGCTCTAAAATCTACGTGCCAGTGATTGTATATACAGATTCCCCTCTTGAATACTTGTTTGTTAAACACAACATTTGAAATATGATGTAAAAAGCAATGTTAAGAAACTCTTTAATTAAAAAAAAAAGATGTCAGCTGGGCATGGTAGCTCACACCTGTAATCCCAGCTATGTAGGAGGCTGAGATCTGAGGAGCCTGAACCCCAGAAAAAAAAAAGGCAGAAGTGGGAGTGAGGCTAAAGTGGTTAGACACCAGGCTTAAATGAAAAAGTTACAGGAGAGCTCTGTGGCTTCAAGTTCATTTCCCAGTTCTGGCATGCATATACATAGAGAGACAGACAGACAGACAGACAGACAGAGACAGAGACAGAGAGACAGAGACAGAGACAGAGACAGAGGAAGATTTCAGATGCTAGTCTTTACAAGAAAAGCTTTAAACATAACAATTTACAATAGACTTTACATGGCCATTAGGAAGAATAATATGTCACTTGTAGAAAAAGTGGACCTAGAACAAGTCATGTCAAGGTAAGCCAAACTCAGAGACACAAAGGTCACATCTTTTCTCTCCTATGCAGAAACTAGATCTAAACTAAACTAGAATATGAGCAATTATACAGAACTTTAGGCATTCACATACACTCCTAAGAGTGTCCTAATGGAGGACACTCTTGGGAAAGGAAACAAAGTGCAATGTGTATGTGCATCTGATCATGAAAAATAATATCTGTGGAAACGAACTCCAGAAAATGGAAACAAATGAATAAATAGAATAATTTGATAGAGAGTGGCTGTTATGAGTCAGGTCATAGAGGATATCTCTGAGGAAATGACAACTGATTCTGAATGATTCAATGGATCTGGCCATGGAAAATTCAGAGAGAAACACATTTCCAGCCAAGGACATCATGCAAAGGCCCTGAGGCCAAAGAGAAGTGTCTGCTTGTGAAAATACTATGTTCCTTTTCCTTTCTCCTCAAAATGTACGCAATGATTATATATTATTTTTTGCCAATCCTGGGACTTGAACTCAGGGCCTGAGCACTGTCCTTTGGCTTTCTCAAGGCTAGCACTCTACCACTTGAGTTATGGCACCACTTCTGGCTTTTTCTGTGTATGTGGTACCAAAGAATAGAATCCAGGGCTTTGTGAATGCTAGGCAAGCACTCTTCCACTAGGCCAAATTCCCAGCCCCCATCATGTATTATCTATAAGAAAAAAATCTTTCTGGGGAGTTGATATCCTTGAATACTTCTGATATCAATCTTAATTAAATTCTGAACTCAGAAAGAACATTTTAGGCATACTGATATTCAGAGAATCATTAAAAATAGTGAGGAAAAACAAGCCAGACACAGATGGCTCCTATCTGTACTCATAACTACCGAAAAGGCTGAGATCTGATGAGGGTCAAGGCTCAAAGCCAGGCCAGGCAGAAAAGTCTATGAGACTCTTACCTCTAATCAAACTCCAGAAAGCCAGAAGGGGTAGTATGGCAGCCTTGAGCAAAACAGCTAAAGGTTAGCACTCAGGTTCTGAATTCAAGACACACACACACACACACACACACACACACACACACACACACACAAGACAAAAGGTGTAAATAGGCAGATCACAGTGGCAGTTCATCCAAGGAAAAAGCGAATAACCTAATCTGAAAAATATTTAAAGCAAAAAGAGCCAGCGTGCAGCTTAACTGGAAGAGTACCTGACCACGAAGTCATTTCTCTGAGTTCAAACACCAGTGTGGACAAAAAAAAAAAAAAAAAAAGTCCTTTCTTAGCTTCCTGCTTTGGCACTCTCATTAGGAACACATGTGCCTCAGTGACTCTGAATGCTGCTGGACTGCGGTGACGTATGTCAGAGTGGGTGGATGCTGATTCCACGCGGGCTGTTCATTCAAGAGACCTTTTGGCAAGGTGCTGGGGAGATTCTGGTCTTCTGGTGGATGGGGACTTCTGATACCTAAGGACACTGCAGAGATAGCCAAGAGCTGAAGGCCAACCAGGCTGCAGGTCTACAACTCCAAATCACAAGAAAAGCTGGGTTTGCATGGTAGTAATCTGCTTCACCTCACCTGGAAAACAGATTCTGAGAAGATTTACAAGCTGCTAATTTGTCAGAGTAGGTTTGAATGCAGGGCCTCACACTTGCTAGGGAAGTACTCTACCTTGAGTCAAGCCTCCAGCCTTGCTTTGTATAGCCTCCTTAACTCTTTCCTCCAGGTCAACTATGTCCAGGAGCCCATCAGTTCTAAGGTGCTGTCCGGCTCTATGACTCCGTTGCATTAGAACAATCCTGAAGTATCTTCCTATGACATTGTTTCAAACTGAAAGTCAACTCATCATACATCAGTGATAGGCCCTTGCTAGGTTGGAAGACTAAAACAACAAGCAGGAAATTCCTGCTCTGTGAGATTATTGTCCACAAGTGAAAAAAATAAGAAAAAAATTTCTCTGGTACAACAGGTGCTGGAAAGGGCAGTTGGTCACAGGACACAGTGCTGTGCTGGACCACTTGTTGCTGCTGGCTTGGAGTGACTAAGTCTCATTTCACCCGAGTTCCTGCATCGGTCAAAGAGCAATGACCACAAAGCTAGTTCCCAAAGCATGGTGGGATTAAATCATAAAATAGTATAAGGGATTTAACATGTTAACATAAAGTTTCTTCAAACAATAACAGTCCCAGATTCACTGAAAGCTATTAGTATTATTGTTGTTACTCCTGTGAAATTAAAGATTCTAGAGGAGACAGAAAGCATCACAGATGGTCAGAGTCTGCTTTTTACCCCCAAGAGGAGGGTAGAACCATTGACTAGACAGAAACTAAAAGCAGCAGGCCTGGGATAGCTGATGAGGACATTTAAAACCAAGTGTATAGAAGATAGATGGATATCTAGTTCTTCTTTTTTCTTTTTATCTTTTTTTTTTTGCCTGTCCTAGGACTTGAACTCTGGACTTGGGTACTGCCACTAAACTTATTCTCAAGGCTAGCATTCTACCACTTGAGCCACAGCTCTACTTTCAGCTTTTTGCAGTTAATTGAAGATAATAGTCTCATGGACTTTCCTGCCCAAGCTTGGCTTCAAACCACGATCCTCAGATCTCAGCCTCCTGAGAGGCTAGCATTACAAGCCACCTGTGCCCAGCCGTGAATCCAGTCCTGAAGCTCTGGGGAAAGGTATAACTTGAGATAAGAAATTTTCATAACTTTTTCAAGATTCTTCATGCTCTTAGCCTCTAAAAGAAGGCGTCCAGACTGGCCACAACACCTCAGATGTGGGCAGCCCTGAGCACTGATGAGGACAAATAGCCAAAGAGATCTGTCACCTGCCATTGTGGTACTGCTCTGAGGGCTAGACAGATGAAGGCAGATATTATACCATTCCCTCCATAAACAGTGTTTACCACCAGTAAGTCAGTTATCAGTGAAGTGGGCATAAAGCTTTGTATAAAATAAGAAATCTTTTTCATATATCTTAGTTTTATCTGTAGTAAAAGCCTTCCTTCTATGGGAGGGCAGAAACCCAAGTTCAGTCCTTCCCCACTCCCCTGGGCTTGCGCCTGCTTCTGGGGCATCTCCAAAGAAAAAAGAAGGATATTGAAGCTCACTGGCTTCTGTATGGATTTGCACCAGCCGGGGGAAATCCACATCTACAGAACCACACTTCTATGTCCCCTTCTCAGGCTTTTCTGGTCTCCAGTTTCTTCATTCTCCCTAACCTCCATCAGCCTTCCTTACCTCCTTGAGATAGTACAGAGTTGGCTAGAAGGCCAATTGAGCCTGGCTTAGCCCAATACCTCACAAAGCCATTTCTAGTGTACATCCCCCATAGCAGCTGGGCCTCGGGAGGGCAGGTGGCCCTTTATCAGAGATCCACATTACCCATTCGCTCATTGAGTTCTATCCAAAACATTCCCAAAAGTCAAAGAAATATTGTTGGTTTTTTTTGTTTTTTTATTATTATGATTTCTAAAAATTTTGGCCGGGCACAGTGGTTCATGCCTGTAATCCTAGCTACTCAGGAGGCTGAGATCTGAGGATCAAAGTTCAAATCCAGCCCAAGCACTAAAAAGTCCATGAGACTCTTATCTCCAGTTAATCACTAGAAAACCTGGAAGTGGTAATGTGGCTCAAAGGTAGGACAGTAGCCTTGAGCTGAAGAGCTCAGGGACAGCACTCAGGCCCAGAGTCCAAGCCCCACAACCCGGGGTGGGGGTGGGGGAATTATTGTTTCCCAACATTATCATACCTCAAACAGTTTATTCCATCTCTGTTCCTCAAGTCCAGATAGAGTCACCTTCAACACGAGGCTGCAGTAATGTTTTGATTCCCATGTTAAACTTGATTTCCTTTCTGCATTGCCAGACTCCTGTCTCTATGAGTTTACTTGCAATTCTATTCTTCCCCCACTGGAACCTGGCACTGTGGCTCACTTATCTTCTCTACCTTCGGGGTCTACTGATATTTTGACTGAAGCATGAAGCAATGATGCCACAAGCAGAGTTGGTGTTGGTAGCTTGTGCCTGTAATCCGAGCGATTTGAGAGGCTGACGATGGGATGGATACAGTTCAAGGAACATGCCTCCCCCCACACACACACTGAGCTCAAATGAGTAAGACTCGTTCTTAACAAATAGCTGGATGCAGTGGTGCAGTGGCACGTGTGTGCGGTACAAGCTATATGGGATGACATTGGGGATGTAGAGAAGCTATAAATGAGAGAATTGTACTTCATGTCCTGAACAAAAAAGTCTGCAAGACTCCATCTCCCTAGCAGGAATCTGGGTAGAGTAGCACACACCTATCAGTCCAGTAACTACGAGAAAATGAAAATAGAAAGCTAGTGGCCTAGGACAGCCCATGAAACCTCATCTCAATAACAACCAGAGCAAAATGGGCTAGAGATGTGTTTCGATGGTAGAGTGTTTGTCTAGGAAGTGCAAGGCTCGGAGTTCAAACCCTGGTACCATTTTAAAAGAAGTAGGGGGGAGAGGAGGAAGAGACAAGAAAAACACTGGTTGAAAGGGCAGAATGTTTACCATAATCCAGACTTGATGCCTGAAAGTCCTCCCCACAGGTCCAGTGTGTGCCCAAGCCACTCCTTGGGAGAATGCCACGGCCACTCAGAGGAACTAGATGAAAGTTATAGTACTACTGGTAAGATGAAGGAAATCAGAAAAGGAAGAAGTAGATCAAGAGAGATTCCGAAGGGATTGTGCTGATCTTCCTGATGGCCTTGGGTGAGTGTCTCCAACAGGCCTGGCAGGTACATCAATCACCTTGAAAAGGTTGACAGAGGATCGTCATGGGAGCAGAAACAATGCAGATAAATTTATCTACAGGACCTGGTAACCACCTAGGGCAGAGAGCAAAAGACCTGATACATCTCTTAGGGAAGGAAAACTCTTTTTCTCTTTTCTATTGAGTGACTGGGGCCTGTGAATTAAACTGACAAAAGACAGATTCATAGAAAAGGCATACAAATTTTATCTGATATTAGCATTATATGTGTATATTCCCCTTCATAGGCAAGAAGAAGGGGATTCCCTCCAGGCTCTCATATCCCACTCTAACAAAGGACAGTAAATTTGTGAAGGATTGACGAGTTAACCAAAGAAGGGTTTAGGAGTAATAAATTGTAAAAAGGTAAATATGTAGGAAAAACTAATAGATAAGGGTTATTTTAATAAGGCTTATTTGTGCCAACCCATCTTAGTATTGATTTTCTGTCTCCAGTGATAAGGTTTGTTTTCTTCCCGGTATAAGGGAGGACCGGAGGGATACTATGGCCAAGAAATATTTATGTCCTGCTTTTCGGCAGATAAAATGAGGGCACAGAGTTCTTTTGGCATTTTCTGCTTCTTCATTGCAACCCTTATGCCAAAGTGGCATCTTTCATGATGGCATGTTCTCTTCCACTACTTAATTCTGCGTTGGAAGGGACTTGAAAGACATGTTTGAGCTTCTGTCTTGGAGCCAGATGGTGACACTCGCTAATACAGAAAAAGAAATGAAGTGAATAGGATCAGGGAGAGAGGCAGAAATCATACAGTGGAGTTCTAGAAGGCTTAGTCATACGTTTAGCGAATATGATGCTCCTGTCCAAAATGTGATCCTTCGTATCCAAGAAGATAAATTCCCTTGGAAATGAACAGGCCAAGGATCTGAGAGTTGTGGATGTTGGATGGGTTGTCTCTAGGGACAAAAAAGCTGTATCAGATAGATGGAAATCCCTCTCCCTACCCAGCATGCCAGCTTCTCCACAACTCCCAGTTCTTGTCATCTCAACGATCTGTGAACATTCCTTTCACATGACTCAAATTTCTAAGAGCAATACTGAATAGGGGCCAGCCAAATACCTCCCTTGGATGTGTTTGAGGTGTTTGCAAATGTGCTTTTACAGTTAAAAATCATCTTGTTTTATATAGTACATCCTGTGACAGCTTGATCGTAAGGACAGCGGAGAGGAGTGGGTAAGATAATCTTATGGTTCATTTCCTGGATTTTCTAATGAATAGGTAAACCATTACTTTCCGAATCTACCGAGTCTAAGTAACTTACTGGGAGACCAAACTTCTCCCAATCAGATATATGCAAAATTCAATGCTTTCATGCCATATTGCTTCCTGTTGCTCTTGGACTCGAAAACTCCCATTTCAGGTTCTAGTCCAAGATGACAGGGAAATGGGTGGATAGGCTGGGAGGTGGGATGACAGGGTGATGCTGACAGCAGACAGACACATTGAGCCAGCTCAGATATTTGCTCAGGTCCTGCCCTTGTTGGCTGGATGATTTGAGCAGGTCATTGAACTCTGGCTTCCTGTCTTACTAGCAAGCATCATTCTATGTTACCGAGTCTAGTGATTGGGTTTTTATGGGAACACTGGAGAAAGAATGGGTGTGAGAGAGCTCTGTGAAAGCTGTGCATTCTTTTCATGAGGTAAGAAACTTTGGGAACTGCCTTTCACACAACCAACAAGCTTTTGTTATATATTGACTCTCTGCCCATCCTTCTTATCCATCAGCAGGAGCCTTTTAAAACCCCTGTCTGTCTGTCATCTGTATGTCTGCCTGAACAGTTAATTCTGCTTCTTTTCTTTCTTCCTCCCTCCCTCGCCTGGCTCCCACACCTAGAGCAAGTGCTCCAGTCTTTGAGCCATGTCCTTTTCTTTTCTGGTTTGTTTTTTAGATAAGGTCTTTCTCAATTCTGCCCATGCCAGCCTCAGACCATGATCCTTTTCTGTCTGCCTCTGACAAGTGTGCACCAGCACGCACAGCCTTTGAGGTCAGGAAAGACAACTCAAATTCAGCTCTCTTGCTGTTTTCTCACCACGGAAGTCACATCTGATACCACGTGGTGATTGGGGAGGGTTCCCCACATACCAAATGAGTCATTGATTGAGCAGCTGGATGTCCTTTCGCCAGTTCACTTCTGACACCATCTCCCTGGAACAAGCATCAGTTCCCACAGGCTGGAAGCTCAGATACCAAGACTGTCTTGCCCAGTCACAAGCCTCAGGTGATTTCCCCTGTGCTTTGACAAACTGGCTACAAAGTAGAGTTCCCCCCACCTTGTTCCATTTGCCAGTTCATTACATAGACATGACAGTGAATATGAGTGAAAGGATGTGTAGAACAAGATGTGGCGACCGTTGCCACCCTCCCTTCCTCATGGTACACACCTCCCTCCAACAGTCTCCACTTGGGCAGCTCTCCAACCTCTGTCCTTTGGGATTTGGTGCCAACTCTTTCACTGACACATGGACAGCCATGTAGAAATGTCATTGGACAGGAAGGGTGTGATCTAATGATAACAGACTGAATATGGAAGCCCCGTGAGGCCAGTGGAGATTCTCCTTGGCCTCTCCATGCACCTCTTCTTCCAAGGTGTCAACAGCTCCTCCCTGTCCCCTCCCGCCTTCTGAGATGGGAATCCTGTGACTTTCCATCAGACAAAGTGAAGTATGAGAATTTCTTTATGGCCAGCTCTAAGACAGAACGATAAGGGGAAGATCTGAGTTGCTGTGGCCAGCCTTGGGGAAGAGACATTCTAGTTGCTCATGATCTGCCTTAACCTTAAGGAGGGAGTTATGAGCCAGAGATCTTGACAGAAATCTATACACACATGCCATAATATCATGCCGTTAAAAAGCTTCTCCTGCCTGTATAAGATTGAAATGAAAGGTTGTAAAAATGCACTTCACATTTTCCACAGGTCTCAGCCTGGAAGAACTTGTCCTTCAACCACAGGCATCCCCCTCAAATACTCCTTAGTCATCCTGTCCTCAAGGCCTGTCATGGGGAGCCCCTCACCATCTCTTTCCCAAATCTCTCTCGTCTTCCCCCTACCTGCCCTCTACCCCCCCCCAGCCCCCACCTATGCTCCACTTCTTCCTTAACTTACTTCTCCTATGCAGATCATTTCCTGATGCTCCCATAACCCAGACAGTTCACGGTGGCCTAGTAGCTCAGCTGTAAAGACACATTGCAGACTTTAACTTTCCTACTGCTGAAACTGGAGTTGTAGGCAACAAGGCCAACTCCACACAGCCTTTCTGTCCACCTTCCACAATAGGCCAAATAAAGCGCTGGCCAGGGGAGAAGAAAGACTTATTATGAAAGAGGCAACATAAGCACTTCGGTCTATACTCTAGAATACAAACATGAGTTTGAGGTTAATAGAGAGGAAGAATCCGGATGGGGTAAGAGGTATGAATAATGAATGGGTCCCAGGGCAGAGTGGCCTGGTTGATCATTATCTTAGCTCTAGTCTACTAGGGGTTCTGGAGAAGTTAGCATCACTGTTATCACTGAAGGAGAACAATCTGGTGCCCAGAAGATGATTACTCCTGCTTTAAAGTGTAACCTCATCATTATAGGTAATTGGCCTTATTTTGGGGAGGTAGTCTGGCATTTGAAGCTGGGCTGAGCCTTCCTAAGAGGCTCTGCGCTCCTTTCCTTGGGGATACTTTTAGGTCTTGCCATAAAGATATACTCTATCAGTCCTGCTCTTCCTGGAACGTAAAGTGATTGCAAGGGGGGGGCAAAAAAAAAAAAAAGAGTAAAGGTGTAAAATGGAAGCAGGATCTTTATGCTCTTCCCTTGCTCTCTTTCTCAATCTTTCTTGCTTGCTTCTTTTATTCATTCTTATTTTAAGAAATTCATGGGCCCAAGTAGTGAATTAGTGTTGTAGGGTTTTTTGGGGTTTTTGTTTGTTTTTTTGCCATGGGGCTTGAATTCAGGGCTTGGGTGGTATCTCTGAGCAATTTTGCAATTTTGTTCAAGGCTAGCACTCTACCACTTTGAGCCACAGTGCCACTTCCAGTTTTCTGGTGGTTAATTGGAGATAAGTCGCATGGAGACTTTTCTGCCTGGACTGGATTTGAACCGTGATCCTCAGATCTCAGCCTCCTGAGTAGCTATGATTATAGGAATGAACCACAAGTACCTAGAGAATTAGTGCTTTTTAACAAACGTTTTTTTCTTTTCTTTTCTTTTCTTTTTTTTTTTTTTTGCCAGTCCTGGGACTTGAACTCAGGTGCTGGGCATTGTCCTTGGACACTTTTTGCTCAAGGCTAATAATGCTCTGCCACTTGAGCCACAGTGCCCCTTCTGGCTTTTCCTGAGTATGTGGTACCAAGGAATCAAACCTAGAGCTTCATGCATGCTAGGCAAGCACTCTACCACTAAGCTACACTCCCTGGCCCAACAAAACTATTTTCTAAGTACCTGTTATAGTGACACTGAATTTCCAGCTGGCTCTGCTCAAAAATTGTGTGTGGTAACTGATGTAGAAGAGGAGCAAAAGAACAGAGAAAGATCTTAAGGAGCTTAAGTATGTCACCATCTTTTCTTCTTTCAACTGCTGGGCAGATTTCACTAACATGGGAAGCCTCTGACTCTCAGAAACTAGAATCCAGAGTTAGACTATTGGATCCAAAATCAGCCTACTCTCTCCCTTCTGTCTCTATAACCATTGCTTTCAAGTTTGAGTCTCCAGGTAGAAATAGGCTCATAAATCACTTGGTAAAAATTTTACAAATTGCACGCTATGAATTAGGAGAAGTGTGACCCAGGTATCTTGCCATAGAGTATCTTACATTCCAGTACTGACAGAACCTTCTTGTGGGCAAGACATCTGCAGAATAAAGAATTATCCTTCTTCTTTTTTGTGCCGGAAAAATTATGTACGACATCATTGAGGCTACAGAGGCTGAGTTGTTTTTTCAAGTTATTTTTCCAAGATTGACTGGAACAAGAATGAGGCTTTCAATAAGTTAATATTCAACTGTTTTTAGGTCTTCAGAAAGTGATATTTGCCTTTTAAAAGAGCCAAATACAAAGTTGTATAAATTAATCTCTCATCGGGCTCGGTGTCTCACACTTGTAATCCTAGCTACTCAGGAGGCTGAGATCTGAGGATTGCGATTCAAAGCCAGCCTGGGCACTAAAGAACCTGATACTCTTGTCTCCAATTAATCACTAGAAAATGGGAAGTGGTACTGTGGCTCAAGAGGTATGGCAGTAGTCTTAAGCTGAAGAGCTCAGGGACAACACCCAGGCCTAGAGTTCAAGCCCCATGACCCACAAAAAAAATAACCTCTTTATTGTTTTGTTTTCCTTTAAGATATTTGGGTCATAAAACTCCAGAGCCATATCTCTAAGCCAGTGACAAACCAAATAACAGAGCAAAGTGGCCCTCATTCATCCCAAGGAGAACAGACATACTATAAGAAGGAGGAGACTGGGTGGGGAGTGTGTCCTAGTGGTAGAGTGCTCACCTAGCATGCATGAAGCCCTGGGTTCAATTCTCCAGAACCACATACACAGAAAAAGCCAGAAGTGGCACTGTGGCTCAAGTGGCAGTGATAGCCTTGAGCAAAAAGTGTCCAAGGACAGTACCCAGGCCCTGAGCTCAAGCCCCAGAACTGGCCAAAAAAAAAAAAGAAAAGAAAAAGAAAAAAGGAGGGAATCCTCATGGCTTAAGCCTATAATCCTCGTTACTCAGGAAGCTGAGACCTGAGGACTGAATGTCAAAGCTAGCCCAGGCAGGAGTCTGTGAGACATTTATGCTCAATTAACCAGCAAAAGACCAGAAGTGGAGCTCTGTTTCCAGTAGTAGAGTAAAACAGCTGAGGGGCAGTGTCCAGTCCGTGAGTGTCAAGGCCCTGAGTTTAAGTCTCAGTACTGGCACACATGCGCACACACACACACACACACACACACACACACACACACTCACATACACACACATACACATGCCTGCGCACTCACAGAAGAGATACAAATTAATGAATTGATACGTGTCCCCAAAAGAGAAAGATTTTGAATGTATTAACAGCATTTTTTCTTTTAAAAACTAAATAAGGCAGAGTGCCAAGAGTTCTTGAAGAAGCAGAGAGCGGCATTGGTGTGTAAGTACTAAGATGCAGTGATTAAGAAATGCAAGTGATTCCATGAAATAAATATAGAAGAAAAGCTAGGTCAGGGTATGACTGCTATTTCAATGCATTAGAGATGAAGATTTCCCTTCTTTCCTTTTGGTCTCTCTGGCTCTCAGGCAACACACACACACACACACACACACACACACACACACACACACAGATACACATGCATATGCATGCACACACGGGAGTACATATTGTGAATTCAGCACAAGCCATCATATCAAAGCTCATGATGGTCCTATTTCAAGATTGCTCAAGTCTAATCGTTGTAGATACTACTCCGAACTTCAGACGATTTATTTGAAGAGCTCTTCAAATGCTCCTAGCTAGAAATACCACTGGGCTTTTCTACTTCTTGTCTTTAAACTCAGAAGTGAAGTCCTTTTCTTCTTGCCCTTCCTTGCTGAGATGATACACGGTGATACCACTCCTAGTTCTGAGGCAGTGAACACTGAACTGCTGCAGTCCCTGGAATCAAGTGGCTGAAACCCACCCTCCAGGCTCCTGGGCGTCAGGAAAACGTTCCATCAGAAATTTGCCCTCAGAGCCTCAGAAGACTCTGATCTGTTTTGACCAGATCTCCTGGCCACAAGATCTCCTCATGGCATCCAGAACCGCACTCCTTCCTTATCCACCTGCTTGGTTTCCTTTCATTAGTAGAATTATTTCTCAAACCAGTTTTAGTTTCATAGAAAAATTAAGTAGAAATCATTGAGTTTCTATACCCTGCCTCTCTTTACTCGTCCTCTATCAATATCTTGCATTAGTGTGGTGCATTTGTTACTATCTATGGGCCAGTGCATTGTTTATTGATAGTTAAAAGTTTATAATTCAACTGAGAGTTCACTGAGTTGTAGATTTATAGGTTTGAATGAACATCTAATGACATGTATCCATCATTATAGTATCATACAGAATAATTTCATTACCCTGAAAATTCCCTTTATTCTACTTACTCATTCTTCCTTGTCCTTCTCTCTGACCCCTTACCCTGAAAATTCCCTTTACTTTACTTAATTATTTTTCCTTATCCTTCTCTCTGACCCCTTAGAGTCCATTGAACTTTTTATCTTTTCATTGTTGTTCTTAACAGTACTGGAGTTTGAAGCCATCTGATAGGTGGTTTAGATTGTTTTCTTTTGCCTAGCGGTATTTAAGGTTTGATAGCTATTATGGTTTAGATATGAAATGCCCTTCCCTCACACCCAACCAACCCTGTCCTCCAGCTAAAGACTCGTGTGTTGAAGGTCTGGTCCCCAGATGATAGTGCTACTTGTGGAAGTGGCAGAACCTTTAGGAGGTGATACCTAGCTTGAGGAAGTAGGTTACTGGAGGAGGGCCTTTGAATGTTCTAGTTTCTTCCCTTTACTTCCTGTCCTCCATGAGGTAGAGTACCCTCTACCACCTGTTCCTATTACCATGATGCTCTGCCTCACCACAAGCCCAGAAGCAGTGAAGCCCAGGACTATGAACTAAAACCTTCACGAAGTTGAAAAATAAGTAATTCCTCCTTTAAGTTATCTCCATAGAAAGCCAGGCACTGTTAGTTCACACAGTAATCCAAACTATTCAGGTGGCTGAGATCTGAGGACCACAGTCAAAGGCATGAAAGTCTGTGAGACTCATCTCCAATCAATCACCAGAAAACCAAAAGCAGCACTGTGGCTCAAAGTGATAGAACACTAGCCTTGAGCTGAAGAGCCCCGAGCAGCTTCCAGGCCCAGAGTTCAAACCCCATGATGAACCAGGAAAAAAAAAAAAAAGTTATCTTCTTAGATACTTCAGTCATGATTATAGAAAGCTAACTGGCATTATAACTCATTGTTTGTTGTTTATTGCTTGCCTTTGTTGTTGTTGTTGTTGAATTAGTGCTAAGGATTAAACCTAGGGGTCTCAAGTTTTCAAAGTACATTCTTTACTATGGAGCTACATTCCCAGGTCAGCTCACCGCTGTGTGTGTGTCTGTGATCTGTCTTAAAGGCCAATTTATAATTCTAAATTAAATATATTCTCTGTCTTTTCCCCCCTGTTTACTTGCAAAACACCTTCTCTGTTGGCCTGAGTAAGGGAAACCTCTATATCAACACTCCCACACGCTGTAGGAAGCAAGGCAAATTAGTTAAGTGTTCTGAAACAACCTGACGTTCTCAGTGCAGAGGAGAATCTACCACTTCTGACAGCTGCCTCAGTCTGTGAAGATGATCATCCTGGAAGAGCCTGGAAGCAGGAAGTAGTTTGTGGCTTCAAGGACAACAAAGAACGCTCACTTTTCTTTCTTCCCTTTCTTCATGGGTCCAGGAAAGCCAGGCTGATAAGCTGGCTGCCAGCTGATACTCATCAGCCCAAGAACCCTGCATGTGAAAAGGATTAATAAATCTAATCTAAGTGTTTAAAAGGTACATCTTGCAAATAAGTTCATTATCTTCTACACTGGCTCATCTCTGGACTTTATTAAAGAAATTGGTAGTGTTATCTAACACAGGCCAGACTACCAGAAAATGATGTGGATGACATCAACCACAATTACACACACACACACACACACACACACACACACACGGCTCATAAAGGGCAGCACAAGTCATGGAGGCTTTTACCATGGTGATTCCAAGAGAGGAGGCTGTGATGTTCTAAACTTTGCCTCCCATTTGTCCTGATTGTCCTGTGGAAACACGACAGACTTGTTGGGTAGGTTTTACTTGTTTGTTACCTTTAGATATTGCCAAATACATGTCTCAGGAATGGTGTTTTGTCACATACTCTTGGGTTCTGCCTTTTTGAGGCTCTCTATTAGACACAGTAAAATAGGAGGGAATAATCCCTCCCCCCCCCCTTTATTTTTTGTTTTTGAAACAGGATCTTGTTTTGTAGCCCAAGCTGGGCTGAATCCCAAAACCCAAGATCCTCTTGAATGCTGGCATTAAAGACCTGAGCTCCCACACTTAGCTTCGTTTTTGCATTTTAATGGGAAGCACCAGTAAAAATTAGTTATACTGCAGCTAGGCTGTTAGGTGAGGCCAAAAGAAGTGACCTTCAAGATAAATTACCCTCCCAGCTCCCACCTACATAATTCAAAGTAAAAATGAAATAGGGCTGGGATATAGCTTGATGACAGAGAATCTCCCCAGTGTGTCTAAGGCTCTGGTTTCAATACTCAGCACTATGGGAATTTTTAAAAATTAAATTGAGCCAGGCACAGTGGCTCACACCTGTAATCCTAGGTACTCAGGAGGCTGAGATCTGAGGATCTCGGTTCAAAGCCAGCCCAGGCACTAAAATCCAAGAGACTCTTATCTCCAATTAACTAACAGAAAATCAGAAGTGGCAGTGTTGCTCAAGGGCTAGGGTGGTAGCCTTGAGCTGAAGAGCTCAGGGATAACGCCTAGGCTCAGAGTTCAAGCCCCACAACCAAAAATAAATAAGTAAATAAATAAATAAATTGAAGGAATAAATTGAGGAAACTACAAACAATTATTTATTTTGATGATGACATAAACAATTTCACATTTTGTGTCTAATAACAGCCTTTCAAATTCTCCTTCTCTCTCTCAGATGCATGAGCATCTGTCTTGAGTCATAGTAGACGAGGAGAAAGGGAATTATCCTACTTGTAATACATACTAAAAGGACCAGATTCAGAAAGTAAACTGAAAAAAAACCTTTTTGTTTTATGTTATTTTATTTTAGTCAGTTGTAGGACTAAAACTTAGAGCTTAGGCACTGTCCCTGGGCTTTTCTGCTCAAGGCTAGTGCTCTACCACTTTGAGCCACACCTCCACTTCCAGGTTTTGTTTTGGTTTTGGTTTTTGGTTTTTTTGGTGGTTAATTAGAGATAATAGTGTCACAGACTTTCCTGACCTGGCTGGCTTCAAACCATAATATTCCTATCTCAGCCTCATGAGTAGCTAGGATTATAGGCATAAGCCACTGACACCTAGTTCTACTTACATTTATCCCACTATACTAAAATAAATCCTTGCAAAGTCTTCCATCATGTGAGATTCCCCTTTTGTGAGAAATTCTGAAATGCTTTTCATGAGAGCATCTTGATATTTGGTGGAATTTGAGATAAATGGACTGAGAGAACCTCTTTATCTTTCATCCTGTGAGAGGCTAACTTCCAGGAGCTTAAATGGAAGGTCCCAGTTACATGCAGAAGGCTGGCACCATTCACTTGGTCCTTTGACCATCTGTCCCCCCTTCTATCACAAACTAAACATGGAGAATAATGATATAAACAGTGATGACTGAAGGACAAAGATGTTTCTCAAAGCCCTGTGAAGTTTACTCTACTCATTGCTAGATACTTCCAAGAAGCCAGCAAATTTGTAAAAGTACACCTTTGTACCCAGCAGTACAAAGCTGACGCCTGGAATCCTAACTACTCAAGAGACTGAGATCTGAGGATTATGGTTCAAAACGAGCCATGGCAGAAAGATCCAGGAGACTATTAGTTCCAATTAACCAGCAAAATGCTGAAAATAGGTGTGTGGCTCAAATGGTAGAGTCCCAGCCTTGAGAGCATGAGGCTCTGGAATTCAAACTCCAGTACTAGCACAAAAAAATAAGTGAGAAGATGAAAACAAGCCATTTGTTCCTCTAATAATGAATGACATTGGATAACCACATGTGTGAGCTTCTTAATCGACATCATTTTAAACATGAAGGTTTGGAAACAGAAAAAGCTTTAAACATTTTTAGGATTGGAGAAACACTTTCACTTCAGCTTGAAGTTGTATTATTTTTTTCTGGGAAATTTTTAAGCTTTAAATTGCTTTTCAAATTAATCTGTATTTCCTTTGTTTTTCCCTTCCTCTGTCCTGGTCACAATATTTCCACTGTAAATGAACAGTTTCCCATATGGGAGCCAGGAGCCATGCAGTAACCCCACCACACCTCTATCCAGGATAGGAAGCGTTTGGGCTCAGAAAAATGATTACAAAGTATGGTGATTTGGCAGACTGAAGAGTTTAAATTAAAAGATATGGGGAGTCTCAGAAGCAGCCTCAGAAACAGCTCTGAGCTTCTATGAATGTGAATTTGGAAAGGAAGAGATGCAGAAGGATTCTTCACTTCTATTCACAGCCTAAATACTACAGGCATAATTGACCTTAGAAAACCCTCTTACAGTTTTGATGGGCTGAATTTTTGTCAATTGATCCCAGGATCTTGTCTGAATGCTCAGGGAGGAGACGGGCATGATATAAGCAGAAGGGAATAATATCTTGTTCTTTCCATTTTAAGGACACTGCCAACACTCCAAGGAAGGTTAAAAAGAGAAAAGCAAAATAACTTTATTTAATGGCATAACAGGAAAGCCTTCAGAATGAAGACCCAAAGATATAGGGGGAAATACCTATCTTATGTGCAATAAAGCAGGGAACAACATGAAGAAAAATAATTGGGGCGGGGGAAAGCAAAGAGAATGACCTAATGCTAACAGAATGAGTAAGACAACTTGGCAGACTTCTACCTGAGACATTTGTTTCCGGCAAGTAGGACAAGTCATCTCAGTGGATTTAACTCCCAATGTCACAATTAGCCAAACCCAGATCTCTTACCTCAAGGAAAATTCCCAAGGTTGCAGTTACAAGGTTAAAGGTATTGCTGTTGTCATTTTTGTCAGTTGTGCTTGAACTCAGGGCCTGGGCACTGTCCCTGAGCTCCTTTGCTCAAGACTAGTGCTCTACCACTTTGCGCCACAGTGCCACTTGCAGTGTTCTGGTGATTATTTGGAGATAAGAATCCAACAGACTTTCTTGCCCAGGCTGACTTTGAAATGCAATCCTCAGATCTCAACTTCCTGAGTAGCTAGGATCATAGACACGAGCCACCAGTGCCGAGCTACAGTATGTTTTAATGGAAATCCCACTAACATCATTGAAGAAATAAGAGAGTCTACCCAAAGCTACAGGTACCATAGCTAAGCTATACTAAGCAACAAAAAAGGCAATAAAAGAAGACTCAGCAGAAAATAAACAGTCTCCTTTTTGTCCATTTGCCTACAAAAATTCTGACTGTTGTGACAGAGTAATGAGGTAGCAGAGAAGCTATTTATTACAGCTGACAGTCCAATAAAGCAGCAGCAGGGGGCCAAACCACCCATGTTTGGGATAAAGAATAGCAAATTGAAGGGAAATTATAAATAAATATCCCATAGCTCATGAATATGCTAAGAATGAATGGCTAAGACCTGGTAATCCAATTAATTTTTTTTTTTTTTTTGCCAGTCCTGGGCTTCGGCTCAGGGCCTGAGCACTGTCCTTGGACTTTCTCAAGGCTAGAGCTCTACCACTTGAGCCTCAGCACCACTTCCGGCTTTTTTCTATGTATGTGGTACCGAGGAATTGAACCCGGGTCTTCATGCATGCTAGGCAAGCACTTTAACCACTAGGCCAAACTCCCAGCCCTCCAATTAATTTTTATATAGTACTTGATGTAGAGTTTGGGCTTGGTGGCTATATCTGTATCTCCCTCTATTTAGACTTAAACAACAAAAACAAGTAGCTCAAGTAGGATTTAGTATCCACTGACAGCAGAACCTGGTGCCTAAGACAGAGCTCTTAGCCAACTGTGGCCAAATGTTTAGCAATATACCTGAATAATGCTAACGTGTCGACCACACCCATACTAAGAGGATAAAATGGTTCACCTCCATGCTGAGAAAGTTAAGAGACTGCTGAACAATTGTAAATTCCATCCTAAATGCCAGGACTGAGGGCTGAACCAGATAGCTAATGAGCCCTGAGAATTTGTATATGCCTTTAAAAGGAATGCTTCACATTTCTGGAGCAGAAGTAATGTTTCAAATCAATTACAGCCCCCACCACGACAAACTCTTGAAGAGTGATTAGAGTGATTTACATAGATGTAGACATATATATATATATATACATATATATATGGATGGATTTGTGTTTACATAAGGCTTCAGTAGCTGGCTCAACTATAGCTTTTAAAATGTTTCAATGGCCTTTTTTTGTCTAGCTGTACCTTTGCACCCCATCAAAGCAACTGAAACTCTATTTAACTTTAAGAACACATTCTAGAATGGCCAGGGCCTTAATTCTCAAAGGAGAACCAGTCCAGTTAAGCTCTTTGCAAGCAGAAACAGAAATGATCTCATTAACTACCATTGTCCAAACATTTCCCTCTTCAAACAGACCAGGTAGTGAAATATGGAATGGAGGAACTGGGGCCTCCTTTCTCACAACTGCAAGGTTTTTCTCTTAAGCTGAAAATGAAGCTTATATTCTTAACAGAGTTCACTTGTTTTAATGGAGGAGAAAAACAATCAAAGAATTTATTTGACTTTTTTTTTTTTGCAATACTGGAGATCTAAATCCAGTGATCTACATATGCTAAGCAACTGCTCTGCCACTGTGTTATAGTCCCTGCCCAGAAATTACTTTAAAAGCCAGAATTATTTTTTCAGTAGTGTTCATACCACTGGCAATCACTTAAAATATAAAACTTAACAACACAAAAGAAACCTGTGAAATGTTTCTATTGATTTCCTGCTCTGTTATCAATAAGAATAGTATTAACTGCAGTTGTATTAGAGAAAGAAAAAGAAGAAAAAAAAAACGGTGCCACCTAACCACTTAGAAAAAAAAGTTAGTAATTTGTATGATTGCTTCAATTTAGCAAATAATTTGTTTTATTTTCTGTTTTTATTTTGGCAGTTGTATAATTTGAACTTGGGTCTTTGTACTCACTAGTAAAGTGTGCTACCACTTAGCCAGGCCTGCAGTCATGACAAATATTTCCTATTTGTGTCTTTTAACTTCACACAAGTGAAACAAACCCAACTTCTGCCTGTGGGGAGCTCACATGTCAATGGAAGAAGGCAAATCACCAATATTTCAGAGAGCCAGAAGGCTCTTGGTGTACAGGCATCACTAAGAAGCTAAAGGGACAGCAGATGGCCACTCTGTAAGGGGAGCAAGAGCAGATGCCAGACCATTGCTAGAAGGTTCAAGGTATGAAAACTGTCCAGTGTGACTCCAGAGGGTGAGCAGATGAATGGAAAGATGAGCTCAGAAAAAAAAGAGGAGGAACTCTACGAAGATCCTGATTTCTCCTTTTTTGGGTGCCAGTCCTGGGGCTTCAACTCAAGGCTTGGGTGCTGAGCACGTTTGCTCAAGGCAAGGCTAGCACTTTACTACTTGAACACACCTCCACTTCTAACTTTTTGCTCATTATTTGCAGAAAAGAGTCTTTCAGATCTATCTACTTGGATTGGCTCCCAATTACAAGCTCAGATCTCAGCTTCTTGAGTAGCTAAGATTACAGAGTTAACCACTGGCACCAGAGTCTTAATTTCTCCTTCTTAAATGAAGATTGTTCCAAGGGTTCTGTCCTAAAAAGTGTCACCTCCCACTAATGAGCTATGGACCCAAAGTGCCATGTCCCATGTCTTCAAGCAACCGACAGGCTCTGGTGGCTCATACCTGTAATCCTAGTTACTCAGGAGGCTGAGATCTGAGCCAGTCCAAGCACACAAATCTGTGAGACTCTTATTTCCAATTAACTAGCAAAAAGACGGGGAACTGTGCTCAAGGGGTAGAGTACCAACACTGGATTTAAAAAGCCAAGCAAGAGCCTAAGCCCTGAGTTCAAGCCCCAATACTGGTACTGAAAAATAAAAGACAACAGGCCACCAGTGACTCAAATGTAATCTTCACTACTAAGGAGACTGAGAGCTGAGGGTCATGGTTCAAAGCCATCCCAAGCAGGAAAGTCCATAGTCTCTAATTTAAAACTGGAACTGGTGCTATTGTGCAAAGTGACAGAGAACTATCCTTGAGTTCAAGCCCCATGATCAACATAAATTAGTAAGTAAAAATAGCATTTGCCTTTAAGTCAAACATAAAAACTTTCTTCTTCAGCTACTTTGATCATAATTGTGCACCTTACCAACACATTGGAGCAAATCAGGACATACCATCCAAAATATGTCACTTTGGCATATTGACTGTTTTGAGCAGAGGACACTTGAGAAGCAGCAAATTCAGGCAAGGCTCTCTGCTCTCCCCATTTATCCTAAAGCCTGAGCATAGATTTCCCGTGAGAAGTGCCCTCCTAGCACTAAACTAACCAACAAACAAAACAAAAATTTACAACCATAGAGAGTTCAGTCTAGACATTTGGGCCAATCAAGTGCCAGTGATCATACCTAAAATCCTAGCTACTCAGGAGGCTCAGGTCTAAAGACTATAGTTCAAAGCCAGACCAGGCAGGAAAGTCCATACGATTCCATTTAACCATCAAAAAGTCAGAAGTACAGCTGCAGGGCCGGGAGTTTGGCCTAGTTGTAGAGTGCTTGCCTAGCATGCATGAAGGCCCGGGTTTGATTCCTTGGTAACACATACATAGAAAAAAGCCGGAAGTGGTGCTGAGGCTCAAGTGGTAGAGTGCTAGCCTTGAGAAAGTCCAAGGACAGTGCTCAGGCCCTGAGCCCAAGCCCAGGACTGGAAGAAAGAAAGAAAGAAAGAAAGAAAGAAAGAAAGAAAGAAAGAAAGAAAGAAAGAAAGAAAGAAAGAAAGAAAGAAAGAAAGAAAGAAAGGAAGGAAGGAAGGAAGGAAGGAAGGAAGGAAGGAAGGAAGGAAGGAAGGAAAGAGAGAGAGAGAGAAAGAAAGAGAGAGAGAGAGAGAGAGAGGGAGGGAGGGAGGGAGGGAGGGAGGGAGGGAGAGAGAGAGAGAGAGAGAGAAAGAAAGAAAGAAAGAAAGAAAGAAAGAAAGAAAGAAAGAAAGAAAGAAAGAAAGAAAGAAAGACAGCTGCAGCTCAGGTAATAAAGCCCCAACTTTAAGTGCAAAAAGCTAAGGGACAGCATCCAGGCCATGAGTTCAAGCCCTACTACTGGCCTACACACACACACACACACACACACACACACACACACACACACACACACACGCTTTGTCCAACAAAAGTTATCTTCCATTAGTCATTAGTTTCTTCCATATATTTATAAGTCCTAGTTGGTCAACTTTTTGCCTCAAAAGCCCAATCCCCTTTCTTTTGTCTGGTCATTTCTATGGAATTTATTATCCCTTGCTAAAATGATATATAAGTCAATAGTTGCTTTATTTGGGGCTTTTCTTTGGTTTGTTTGGTTTTTCCAATACAGGATTTGAACTAAGGACCTTGCAGTAGAGCAGGTGCTCTACTACTTGAACCAAATCCTTAGTCCTTTTTCCTCTAGCTATTTTTTGGGGTAAGGTTTTGCCCAGGCCAGCCTGGGCACAAATTCTACTTACCCCGTTCCTATATAGTTGGGATGGCAGGGGTGAACCACCATGTCTAGCTTATTGATTGATTTAGGGTCTTGCTAAATTTTCACCTGGATTATCTCAAGCTCTGATCTTCTGAAGCTCTACCTTCCAAGAACCTGGGGTTACAGGCATGATTCACCTCACCGTGCATTTACCTTCACCTTTACTATTCTGCCTAAGCTATGTAAAAGTATTACTAACAAATAAAAGCTTATTGCTTTGTTTCCGTTTATCTTTCTTTAGTTGGTTTAATATGTAGGCCTTAGGCATATAACTTAAGAAAGCAAAGGGAAAAAATCTTCTTCTCCTACAATAATTTAATCTTACACAAATCTTCAGTCCCTCAGTCCTCCACTTTCTACCCCTCGGGCCCCTTTTCTGTTTGTCTGAAAAGGACAATTATTTCCCCATTACAATCTATCTTGTAGCTCATTTCTACCCTTTGCCTACAAATTTCCTTTTTCCACTTGGATGATTTTGAAACATCACTACAAAGGAAGATAAAGGTAATATTTTATAAAACTGACATGGAATAGAGACAATACCATTACTTAACCAAATTTCATTTGATTTTTCTCTGACAGGGCCCACATGAAACTGCATTTCCCAGCTTATCTTGCTGTTTCACTGGGGCCGTGCCACACCATACTGATAGAGGGTGGTTGAAAGTGATATAAATCATGATCGGGTCCAGACATTAAAAATATATCATGCAGGGGCCGGGAGTGTGGCCTAGTGGTAGATTGCTTGTCTAACATGCATGAAGCCCTGGGTTTGATTCCTTACTACCACAGAAAAAAAAGCTGGAAGTTGTGCTGTGGTTCAAGCAGTAGAGAACTAGCCTTGAGAAAGCTCAAGGGCAGTACCCAGGCCTTGAGTTTAAGCCCCAAGACTGGCGCGCGCGCACACACACACACACACACACACACACACACACACACACACACACACAAATCCCACAAAAATATATCATGCAGACTCCTAATCTCTTCTTCCCTTTCCTCAACATCCTGGAGACCACATGGGTCTATATTGCATGACTTCAATATGGATCCCAGGATCACCCAAAAAAAGATTACTATTGGTCCATATCTGAATCAACTCTGGTTGTACTAAAACCACTAAATTTCAGATTTCTTTGTTTCCGCAACACAACCTAGTCTTTTATCACACTTTGCTCCATCCTAACCTCCAAACCGAAGGGACTCCTCTCTAGATTTCCCTTTAAAATATAGAGACCCCCTTGAGACCTCTCTTCCATTCCCTATAGGCATTTACCGTCCTCATGATAAAGGAGTACTTGACTTGCTACAAACCATTTTGTAGACAGAAAAACAAGGACCCGTGAAGCTACAGATCTGGTTAAGTCAGCACGTATGAATAACTGAGGGGGCAACTAGTTCTTTGTCTTCCCTAGGCCAGAACTACACTATTGCTGATATAATTTCAGTATAAACTTTATGTTCTTTGTGCTACAGAGACAGACAGACAGACAGAGAGAACCTTCCTAGGTTTGCTTGCTCAGACGGAAAATGAGACAAACAAAAGACAGATTAACAAGAGAAAAGCAAATAGAAGTCTATACAAATATACATGGAAATACCCAAAAATGAATAATTCAAAAAAGGATATTGGAGCATGGAATTCTTATAGCAAAAGAAGAGTAAATCTGTAAAGATGGGGGAAAAAACTTAACAAAAGAACAGTTAATTTGTTTTTTAAAAAGCGGGGGGGGGGGGAGACAAAGAAAAGGGACTTCAAACTTCTGGAATGACAAACATGGGTCAGTAAATGTGTGTTTGGGGCAAGGGTTCTAACAGAAGATAAGGGCTAGTTATTAAGAATTTTGTATAAAGTTATTAAGAATTTCCCTCTGGTGTCTGCTGAAGGCTGGTAAGAGTCCAGAGTGGTATTTGGTTGTCCTTTGTGCTTCCTAGGATAGAGCAGAAGGAATTTACATTTCCAAACTCACGTCCTGCTTTTGGGCAAACAAGGATGAGAGAAGGCGCTTTTCTTGTATTTGCTTCTTTCTCAATTGCCTTCAGCTCAAAATACTAGTTTTTATGCCAAAGTGATATATTCTAGGCTTGTGTATTCTTCTAACTTTCAGTAGTGGTCTCTAAACCCCATAGGACCATCCCTCTAATGTAGCAGATACTTAATCTACCTCTTAGGAAAGGTCATTTATTCCTACTACTCTGATTAGTATGCAAGAAGCTGGTATAGAGGTACGTGCTTGTAATCTCATTACTTGGAAGGCTTTGTAGGGGGGAATGGAGGGTTTAGAGCCAACCACTGCTACATAAGCCCCTGTCCCAAAACAAAACAAACAAGATGATAGATAAGATGTGCTGCAACTGTGTCTTTCCTTCTGCCCATGATGGCAGATGTCTCTGATATGAGGCCTCTGCCGCCATTAGAATGACACTCCAGGTTTCATGATTCCAACCAATAAGGCAAAACAACAAAAAGCCATCTTTCACAGGACCAAAGCAAAAGCCACCGGATGTTAATAAGAGAATGAAACAAATGATGTGGGATGAGGAAGGTATGGCTATCCTTTCCATTTGTAAACAAAGACAGCTCTCAGGCGATATGGGGGACACAATTTGTGAGTGTGTTCACATCCACACGAGTCCAGGATTGCAGGATTCCTTTGCAATTTCTTTCTCTTTAGTGTTTCATCTCTCTATTGGCACCTCCTGTCTAAAGTATCAAACCCACCAAGCATCAGATCTGACTCCTCCATTTCCTGCATCCAACATCAAGTCCCTCCAGAATTTATATCTCTGACCCTCCTTCCCATCTTCCATGTCATCTCAGTTCCAGCTAAATTAATCAAGAATCCTCTTAACTGCTCTCCTCCACTTGAAATCATGAGCCCAAGCTCCTTAGAAATGTCCTAAAAACATATGTCATTTCTCTACACGTGGCTTCCGGATGCTCTTAGGATACAATCAAAACTCTGAACTATGTCTTCCAAGACTCCACCCGGCCTGGGCCCAGCCCATGTTTCTGGCCTCCTGTTACAGAGTCCTCCCTACTGCCCACTTTGCACCCACTATCTTCTGCCAATTCTGTTTCACTTTTGCTTCAATATTCGCTCCTGCTTCTGATTGGAATGTTTACCCTGGCTCCTCTCAAGGCTGAGGTTTATATTTAAATATCACCTCCCCAAGAAGGACATCTAGACCACTCCAGCTAGAGAAGGTCCCTCTCCTGATAACCTCCGCCATGGTATTTGATCTCTTCAGAAGTCTCTGTAATGATTTTTTCTGTCATGTGTTCACTTACCTGCCTTCTCCACTAGAACAGTGTGTTTACAAAGGTGAAATAATAACCAGTACTTCCTTTGTGCCAGAGAACGACTTATGTGTTTCATGTACACCACCATAGCCTGCCAAGTATCTCCTGGAAGCAATATTGGTTTGTTTGGGGTTTGGTTTTTTTTCCATAATAAAACTTCATAGAATATCTGTATTGTTCAACAGAGTCCATATGTTTATCTGTTTTAGACTGATGGACAATTTTATAGTCATATCCCCCAGAGTTCTATTTTAGCAAAGCAATAGGGAGTGAGTTTTTCCAGTTACCTTGAGAAGTCAAGGGATAAGAAGAGCAGCAACAGCTGGAGGCATCTTGAAGTACAGAGAGGATGCACAGAGAAGATGCAGTCTCTGGATGTTCTGATGCTGGGTCATCTGCATGCCTTGTGCTCAAATGAGTCTCATTCCATCACTGGTGTCTTTGCCAGTATGGAGCCACTGTACAATGGAGACCAGAAAAAGCTGCTAAGGTGTTAAAGAGAAATGTGGATAGGAATTGAAACAGTAATGGCAAAAGGAAAAAATATAGTACTCCCCATAAAGCAACTGTGTTAGCCATCTGATGATGCGTGATTTTAAGTGCTACTAAATGCAATTATTGTTTTAATAACATGAGTATGTGAGGGAGGGAAGGAAAAGGGACTTTTTCTATATCCTTTTAAGGTGACTACTTAACATCCAAATTAAACACACACAATAGAGATTAGCAAGAGAAAGAACAGGCTTTTATTCCACTAAGTGAGTTTTGGAAGTTCACAGAAAAAATAATATGATTCAAAGAGTTAGTTAGATTTGAGGGTTTATACACGTCTTTGTGTTTCTATTGTTTTGATTTGGTTTTTGGCTCAAAAAACAGGAAAACACTGAGTTATGCCTCCAGCTCTTACATATAGCTCACTAGAAAAAGAGAAGAAATGACTTCTTAGAATAGGAAAGTAGAGAGAAAGAACACTTAAGGAATTACAAATGACTTTTTTGAGAGATAAATGGCTCTCAAGAGAACAAATGAGATACAATGGTTTGAAGCCATGTCTGTTCAGGTAAGATGTCAGTTTCTCCAGTCACAGAAGATTTAGAGTTGCTTCTGGGAGGATCCATAACAATTTGATCTTTGGGGAGGCCCGGATTTTCGGCAGACAAGGGATTTCAGGAAATGAAATGCCTTCAGCTCAAAGTAATTCTTATGCCAAAGTGACATGTTTGCGGGGGGGGGGGGGGGGGGGGGCATATCCTATCCCCCTTCAGGTGTCTTTGTTATGCCTTAGGAAATTGGTTGTATATTTTTCTCTTTTGAAATAATGTCCAATGGGCATCTCCATCCACAGAATATCAAATGTGCAGTCACAGGTTACTGATAGTGAATAAACGGTGTAATATGAATTTATTTCAAACAATTATCTCTCCTACATGGTGGTGTTGTTTGTTTGTTTGTTTGTTTGTTTGGATGGTTAGTTTTTTTGTGGGTCATGGGGCTTGACCTAGGCCTGGGTGGTGTCCTTGAGCTCTTCAGCTCAAGGTTTCTGCCCTACTCTTGAGCCAAGCCCCACTTACCATTTTCTAGGGATTAATTAGAGATAAGAATATCAGGTCCTTTTGTGCCCAGGTTGAACCTTGACCCTCAAATCTTAGCCTCCTGGGTAGCTAGGATTACGGGCATGAGCCACTGCGCCCGGTGGTGGTATTTTTGATTCAATTTCCTTTCAGTGTGACAGGAAATGGCTTAGTAGCGTGCTCAGAGTTTGCGGACATCAGCAGCAGACCTAGGACCTGATCCTAGACATTTCATATTCTTCAACACTGTAGAGGGTCAAGAGGCTTCTCCCAAGGGGGAAATTGGTGCACAGAAGATGACCAGTTCACACATGGGTGAAAGACTCAATGGATAGAGGACAGAAATCAAAACACATATTACATGTTTTTGTTAGTCGTGGGGCTTAAACTCAGGACCTGAGTACTGTCCTGAAAGTCTTTCACTCAAGGGTAGTGCTTTACTACTTTGAGCCACAGCATCACTTCCAGTTTTCTGGTGGTTGATTGACGATAAGAGTCTCATGGAGGGGCTGGAAAGTTTGGCCTAGTGGTAGAGTGCTTGCCTAGCATGCACGAAGACCAGGGTTTGATTCCTTGGTACCACATACATAGAAAAGTCAGAAGTGGTGCTGAGGCTCAAGTGGTAGAGCTCTAGCCTTAAGAAAGCTAGACAGTACTCAGGCCCTGAGTTCAAGCCCAGGACTGGTGAGAAAAAAAAAAAAGTCTCATGGAATTCCCTGATCAGGCTGACTTTGAAATGCAGTCTTCAGCTCTCAGCCTTACAAATACCTAAGATTACACGAGCCACCACCACCAGCCAGCACCTGGCTTCATATCAAATTTTGTCCCAATAACTGACCTCTATTTTTCAGAAGTATTGAGAGCCTAAGTGTCAAAGACTAGGGTACTTTTCTAGATTGAAGAAAACTAAATACAATGAGCCATCCCCAGATGGGAGCCTTTATTTCTTTATCTTCTTAGAAGCAGCTCACTATGAGGTGAAGGCTGCCCTCTCATCTCCTTTCCCCTGCCTCAGTCCCCAAATGGTGGATGATAAGTATGCATCCAAAAAAATCATTTGTACAGAATATGACAGACACCCATGTATCATGTACACCTGTAGCCCTATGCCAATGCTGACAATTTTGTATGTCCCCTCATTGCTATTACAAATATCCAAATGGTTCTTGGCACTAAAGATTCCCTACCCCATATGCTGTTGAAGCCACTGGCAAAACTTGAATATGCTATGGATCCAGTGGGAGTCCCTGAGGAGAGAAGGCCCACCTGGGAAATATAAAGAAATATCCATGGCAGGACATCTGCCTCGCATGACCAACGCTCTGGATTCCAGCCCAGGAACACTACAAAATAGATGGGAAAAAAATATTTCAAAGTAAAACATCTGAGCCATAAACACAGAAAGAAATCTATTCCGACCCTTCCTTATGAAACAGCTTTAGGAACAGGAGCTCCTCCCTCTCATCCCCCTTTTCCCCAATTCCCCATGTCTCCAGTCAGGGAGATTTAACATGGATACTGGACATTCTAAAAGATGGTGTGAACAGGCTTATCCACACACTCTCCCCCTTGAACCTCCAAGCAGCACCCTTTACTAAGTTGATATGTCAACTCCTTCAGATATCCAGGGAGGCTCATTTTGAAAGCATAACTTTTGCTCCTATTCATCTGCCTATTCTTAATTCATAGGCCTCACCATAGGACACAAAGATGGTAGAGAAAATTTTCCTTAGCATAATCTATCAATGTTAATTTCTTGAATTTAATACTTGTGCTAGGTTTTTGCAGAAGGATTTCTTTGTCTGAAGGAACGCTGGCATCTGTGAACACTTTTGGATTAGGGGAGTACTTTAGGTTATAAACTGAGTTAACTGGACACACATTCCCTCACAGAGAGAAATGGGCAAGTTAACCCGGCATGGGAGAGTGGGTAGTGATGGTAATGATGGCTGCATCTAGCAAGTTCTGTGTCCATATCGTGTGTGTGTGTGTGTGTGTGTGTGTGTGTGTCGGTCATGGAACTTGAACTCTGAGCCTGGGTGCTCTCCCTAAACTCTTCAACTCAAATTTATCACTCTACCACTTGAGCCACAGTGCCACTTCCAGTTTTCTGGTGGTTAATTGGAGATAAGAGTCTCACGGACTTTCGTGCCCAGGCTGGCTTTGAACCATGATCCTCAGATCTCAGCCTCCTGAGTAGCTAGGATTACAGGCATGAGCCACCAGTGCCAGGCTTGTGTCCATATCTTTAACAGAGCAAAGCTGGCACAGCTGTAGGGATCTTCTCCAGGCTTCTGAAGCTCAGGCACTTGAGGTCTCTATGTGGTAATGGACAATCAGGAAAGGAACACGGCTGGAATATTGAGGTAACTTCTTCATACTCCATCCTGTGGGTTATTAATATTACCTCTGTACCCATGCGAGAGCCCATCTGAGACTGAGGGTAAAAGAGGGGAAGGAGAGTGGGGACTGTGAGTGTGTAGCTGAAATCTAGCCATTGATCCCAATATGACCTAAAGAGATGAGTAGTGGAAAAGAGCAGAGAAAGGAGTCATGTAGCACATGCCACAGAAAGAAGAAAAGCAAGCTCATTTGTGGTGTACAGACATGACTGATGGGTTTAAATAGAGGAAGAATTGCAGCAGGGGACAGGAGGCATGTATAATGAAGTTATCCTGATCAGACGGTGACCTGTTAATCAAAACCCCATGTCTAAGCAAAGGAAGAGGTGACATTGTCCCAAAGCAAATGTACTCATTACTTAATTTATGAGAACTATAATCCCTCTGTATGTCACCTTTATAAGAACAGTAATTTTTTTTAATTTAAAAAAATATTCTGGATCTGCAGGGTTTCTTTTTTGTTTGTTTGTTGGTTGGTTGGTTGGTTATTTTCCTTTTTTATATATTTTTATTGTAATTAATAGAGGGGTTACATTATATTAGCCAGATAGAAGGTGCATTACTTCACAAACATTGACACCCTTTCTCATGTCTTGGTCCCCATTTCCCTCCCCCCACCCCCGCCCCTCATCTTGTTTTCCCCCCTTCCCTATCCTATTTCAAATAACCAATTAAACATATATACAATATATCAGATAACAAGGTAAAATACTTAACAATATGAGATAACCAAAGGACAGCAAAAGAGATGAGAGATAACATAGTACATTAAGGACAATAATCACTCATTATATGGCTTTTGTTTCTATATCCTAGAGGTCCTTTCATTTAGTGTCATCCTATATGGCCTTATGTATCTAGATTTTGTTCTATTGTAAATCTCTGCTAGTAGAGCCCAAGGTTTCTACTGATTATGAAAAATGAGGGAAACCATTGAGCCTATGTTCCTTTGAGTCTGGCTTACTTCACTTAATATGATTTTTTCTGTCTTTCCATTTCCTTCTAGCAATAACTGCTGTCATTATTTGAGGGGAGCTGTGTGGTTCCCATGAGGTGATTTCTTGTGCTCCTAACTATAGAACCATCGTTGGAAATTGTCCTCATTTGTGAGGTGGCCTGTCCTGTGATACTCTACTTGTCCTAAAGATTTAACCCATTATTCCTTTCCTTCCTGCACCCTGGGATCCAGGTAATCAGCCAAGTGCTGTGTCCATCCCTTCCTTCCTAGCATCTCCCATTTCCCTCAAAATGAGGAGTCAGGACTTTATAGCAAACACAGTTTCTAAGTACCTATTGTAACTTAAAAAAGAAAACAACCAGGCCGGGAGTTTGGCCTAGTGGTAGAGTACTTGCCTAGCATGCATGAAGACCGAGGTTCAATTCCTTGGTACCACATAATAGAAAAAGCTGGAAGTGGTGCCGTGGCTCAAGTGGCAGAGCACTAGCCTTGAGAAAGCCCAAGGACAGTGCCCGGGCCCTGAGTTCGAGCACCAGGGCTGGCAAAAATAAAAAATAAAAAAAAAAACAATAAACAACCTCTCAGGCATAGTAGTTCACGTGTGTAATCCTAGCACCCGGGAGACTAAGGCTGGAGGACAGAATTCAAGGCCTGCCAGGGTTAAGTAGCAAGACTCTATTTCAAGACAAAAGAATCCCTAAGTTAATAATTAGTAAGTCATAATAAAGTGCATTCAGGGAAACTCCAGTGGTTATTGCCACCATATCAGAATTCTTTTTTTTTTTTTTCAGGACATCCCTTACACTCCCTTAACTGAAATTTTTCTCAACATCAGCTGATAAAGGAAGGTATAGAACCAGCCAAATGTATACCTGTCTGTTTGAAATTACTTCATTTAGGAAGCACTGTACATTGTTGGCCCTGCTGACACTGAAATAATGCTGCCAGTCTCCAAAATTTATTTTAATTCAATTTCATACAGTAATTTGATGCAAAGAAATCATTAACTCTTCCAGCACAGCTATATTCTCTGGATTCCTGCCTTTGCTGCTTGGGAATCTTGCTGATTCTCATAGATTAGCCAAGTTGGCTCTTCCTCTTGATACATTTAAAAGGCCCAGTGGGGCTTCTAGTTTCTTCTTCACCCCTTTGTATTAGCCATAACTGCCCAATTTTCTGTCCTATTTGTTGAGTATCACTGTAGGCTTTATTTTCACTGTGGGGGGGAATTTTATCACCATGAATCGACCCAATTACTGTGTTCATTTAATTATATTGCCTAACTTTTCTTATTTGGATAAATCTTTGGAAATCTTTTAGAAGGCATCTTTAGAATAGTTTTATTCCTCACACGTGAGCATTTTATTTAAAATGAGTTCATCTAGGGCTCTCAGGGCCTGGCACAGATGTTTAACAAGTGTTGGATGAACTCTTTTCTGACGGATAATAGATTACAAGTTCTTGCCTTCTAGAAGGCTCCATGGAATTCACTCTTTGAATCTAAATAATGATAGATAGATGAGTGCCATTACTCATTACTGGTGGAAATAGAAAGACTTAAAATATTTCTGTGCAAACTTGTAAAGTAGTGTATTTACATTTATGTGACTTATGAGCTGCTTCTCACCTTTTTTAGATTGTGGCCTTGTGGTCATCTGAGATGACCCAGGCACAGAGCAACCCCACCACACATCTCCACCCTTAGATGAATAACTGGAACAGAGTTAGTATTTGATGAATGTAAGAAAGGAAAGAAGGCAAGAGGGAAGAGAAGCAAGGAAGGGAGGTAGGGAGGGAGGAAGGAAGGGAGGGAATCAGTTTACACCAATAAACAATCAAAGATGTCTTCTAGTGTAGATTAGAGGTATACCTGTGACTAGGATTCAGATTCAGAGCTCTGAGGCACTGAGCTGTCTGGCACACCGCAGACCTTCATCTTTATTATTAATCTACTATGCTGCAGGACAAAGGCAAGGACATTATGTTGATTCTATTCACAAGCAAGTCCTACAGTGTCTGTGGTTCATATTGTTCAATGTCTGCAAATACCCCAGGCTCAACATTCCAGGCCAGAGGATAGCTAGATGGTTTCAACAGAAATTTGGGATATACGTGGTAAATTTATGTTTGCACACATTTTATAAATTCATTTCCAAGGTATGAATGGCAGACTAACTGGTCCCAGGTACAACACAGAGCAGTCTTAAGCAAAGTAGACAGGAGAACCAGAGGAAAATCTTGGGGGGGGCTTTGGGTTTTGTGAGAAGTATTTACCTCCTGTCATTCATGAGTCTCAGGACTGAATGCACCTAATGGTGCAGTCCCAGTGGCCAGCTGGGACTCAGCACTGAAGAAGAAGCCTGGAGAATTCTGAAAAAGTGTATCAACCTCCCAGCCAACAGGGTGGAGTGGGGAATATTATATACATAACAAAGAAAGTTGGGGCCGGGAGTTTTGCCTAGTGGTAGAGTGCTTGCCTAGCATGCACGAAAACTAGGGTTCAATTCCTCGGTACCACATACATAGAAAAAAGCTGGAAGTGGGGCTGAGGCTCAAGCAGTAGAGCTCTAGCTTTGAGAAAGTCCAAGGACAGTGCTCAGGCCTTGAGCTCAAGCCCAGGACTGGCAAAAATAAATAAAAAAGAAAGTTACTAACAAGACAATGTTAGAGAAAGGTGCCTGTTGCTCATGCCTATAATCCTAGCAACTCAGGAGTTTGAGATCTGAGGATTATGGTTCAAAGCAAGTCTGAGCAGATAAATTACAGACTTTTTTTGGCCAGTCCTGGGGCTTGATCTCAGGGCCTGGGCACTGTCCCTAAGCTTCTTTTGCTGAAGGTTAACACTTCCATGACTTGCGCCACAGCAGCACTTCCAGCTTTTTCTGTTTATGTGGTACTGAGAAATGGAACCCAGGGCTTCCTTCATGCATGCTAAGCAAGTACTCTACCACTAGGCCACATTCCCAGTCCTCCCAGAGACTCAAATGGTAGAATTCCAACCTTGAACAGAAAAGACCAAGCAAGAGCTCAAGAGCCCAAGCTCAAGATCCAGTACTGGGGCTTGAAAACTACTTGCACATACACAGAACACAGAATATTGTTACAGGCTGAATTCTATCCACATACAAGTAAGCATTCATACATTGAGGTCCAGCTGCCAGTACATCAGAAGAAAGGAAGTTATGTAGGGATGATAGACACTGCCACATTCCCAAGTATCTGCTGGAAATAGTGTTGGTGCCTTCCCCACAGCTGTCAGTTCACCAGGAGAGCTTGTTTATGACACCTTTGCTTAGCTACTTTCCCCTCCCCTCCCCTCCCCTTCCCTTCCATCCAAGCTTTTCACTCAAGACTTGGCAAACTTACTTTTTCTTTCCATCACCAGTATCTCCAAACCCCCATCTCCTCCCTACTCCTCATTGTTTGCCTCAAAGAATATGCTTGGTGAGTGACTCCTTTTTGGCAAAATGAGATCTTTTTCTCAATTCTCTCTGAACCATAAATTTATGCCTTTCAGGTTGGCCCTTCCACAGCCCATTCCCCAGCAAATTTATGGCCCAGTCCATCTTTCTCTTGCACTACTTAATCTGCTGTATTTTAATTGGGTAATAAAACTCTGTGTGCCACCCAGAAAAATTCCACAGCAAGCAATCATCAGGGACATTTTCTCAGCAGCCAATTCCTAATTATTTATTCAGGCCCAAAGCCTAATTCTACCCTTGAGTGCAGTGGCTCAGGATTGCAGGAGAACTGCAACCAGAGAAGCATGGGGGCTGGGTGAACAGCAAAGGGTCTCCTGTGAGTACAACCTCAGGCAGAGGATAGTCTCTGAGGCAGGATGGGTTAATGCATGGAAGAGGGCACTCTGCTCTTGTCACAACAAATAAGAAGATGGCCCTAGGGCTTTGTTGAGTCCTGCATTACTCAGAAATGAGCCTAGAGCAGCAAATACGGAAATGACTCTACTGGGTCATGCTTCAGAGAAAAAAGAAACTAGTCAATTCATACTAGCAGAATAACTGGCTAGCCAGCTGGAAGCATATTTACACAGGATAAATTACATATAAATAAAAATATTAGTATAAGATTAATTTATTTTAAAAGTTAGAATAGCACATGGAAGAATATTCCTTTTTCTTTAATATTCTCTAGGCAATTCCAGACTAGATCTTTCTAAGTATGGCACAATAATTTTTTTCAAAGTGGATCAATTTGAGTATCTCACATAGTACTTAGCTTCACATCCAATATAGACTCATCCAAGCCCCCCCAACCCAGGAATTATTATTATTCTTTTGGTGGATGGACTGGAATTCAGGGCCTAGGCACTGTCCCTGAGTTTTTTTGTTTTTTTATTTTTGTTTTTTACCCACTTTGAGCCATAGCTCCACTTCTGGTATTTAGAGCTAAGAGTCTCATGGACTTTCTTGCCCCAGCTAGCTTTAAACAGGTAACATCAGATCTCAGCCTCAGTAGCTTTGGACTATAGGTATGAGCCACCAGAACCTGGCACCTTTTAAAATTTTTTTGCCAGTCCTGGGGCTTGAACTAGGCCTGGGCACTGCCCTTGGGCTTTTTCAAAGCTAGAGCTCTACCACTTGAGCCACAGAGCCACTTCCGGCTTTTTCTGTGTGTGTAATACTGAGGAATTGAACCCAGGGCTTCATGCATGCTAGGCAAGCACTCTACCACTAGGCCATGCTCCTAGCCCCTAATTTTTTTTTTTAATATTGAGACAGAGTCTCACTAAATTGGGCAGGCTGGCCTCAAACTCACGTATCTCAACTTCCTGGGATGAGTTATAAATGTATACCTCTGTGCCTGGCTTTGTTTTTTCAATCCTATTGAAAAAGACGAAAAGAAAAATGATGTGGTCTGGGAATGTGGCTTAATGGTAGAGCGCTGGCCTAGGATGCACAAAGCCCTAAGCTGAATTCCTCAGTACCACATATAAACAGAAAAGGCTAGAAGGGGCACTCTGGCTCAAGTGGTAGAGCACTAGCCTTGAGCAAAAGGAGCTCAGGGACAGTGCCCAGGCCCTGAGTTCAAGCACCAGAAATGGCAAAAAGAAGAAAAGAAAAGAAAATGATGATGAAATACTATTTTTTAATTTATCCAACTCGCAAGAAGCCAGTCTTCTAGATTATTGATGGGAATATAAATGAGTTCAATTTCTGTCAAGAATAATTCTGCAATTTGTGCTCAAAGCACAAATACAGTGGTGTGTTTCTTAATGGCAAGAACAGCACTATGAAACTCATCATTAGATAATTTAGTTGTGGAAATATCATGGAATATCTTCACATAAACTGTGGCTGCAACCTCACATGTGGTTGTGACGCAGTCTTGTGGGATCACCATCATATATACAGTCATTGCAGATCCAAGTATCGAGGTCTTCTCACACATAAAAAACTGTACAGTTATTTATGATATGCAAGCTACTTAAATGTCTATCCGAAAGAAATATTTAATCGAGCAGGGTAGATTCACACAATGGAATTCTTTTCAGGTTTGAAAAAAGTTCTAAATGAATCAATATAAGAAAGTCATGTTGGGCTGGGACTTTAGCCTACTGGTAGAGTGCTAGCTTAGCATGCACGAAGACCCAGGTTTGAGTCCTCAGTACCACATACATAGAAAAAAGCTGGAAGCGGTGCTGTGGCTCAAGTGGTAGAGCCCTAGCCTTGAGAAAAGTCCAAAGACCATGCTCAGGCCCTGAGTTCAAGGGCCACAACTGGCAAAAAAAAAAAAGAGAAAGAAAGTCATGCATAAAAATATAAATGCATGTATTGTGTGTGTGTGTGTGTGTGTGTGTGTGTGTGTGTGTGTGTGTGTGTAAAGGAAATTACCAAGTATGTTTTAAAAAGGTTTGGGGCAGGGTACGGTGGCTCACACCTGTAATCCTAGCTACCCAGGAGGCTGAGATCTGAGGATCACAGTTCAAAGTCGGTGGGGCACTAAAGACCATGAGACTCTTACCCTAACTAACCACTAGAAAACAGGAAGTGGTGCTTGGTAGGGTGGTAGCCTTGAGCTGAAGAGCCCAGGCCCAGAGTTCAAGCTCCACCACTGACAAAAAAAAAAAAAAGAAGAAAAGAAAAAAGGTTTGGGGAGACAAAATATATTTTCACTGACTTACTTATGACTTAAAAATATTCAGAAGGAAAACTGGGAGAGAATGAAAGAATGAATGATATTGTCCAAAAAGAAATGTACTTATGAAACTACAACCCCTCTGTACATCATCTTTACAATAACAATTCAAAATATTTTTTAAATATCAAAAGAGCTGGGCACCAGTGGCTCATACCCATAATCCTA
Source organism: Megascapheus bottae (assembly GCF_031878675.1). Classification (NCBI taxonomy): domain Eukaryota; kingdom Metazoa; phylum Chordata; class Mammalia; order Rodentia; family Geomyidae; genus Megascapheus; species Megascapheus bottae. Next base: position 40,479,568 of record NC_143516.1, on the reverse strand, counting down.
GCCACTCAAGAGTCAGAGATCTGAGGATCATGGTTCAAAGCCACCCTGGGAAGGAAAGTCTATGATCTTCGATAGTATTATCCCTCCCCCACTTTTGTGCCCGGGCTGGCTTTGAGCCATGATCCTCAGATCTCAGCCTCCTGATTAGTTTGGATTACAGGCATGAGCCACGAGGGCCTGGCAGTGATTTTTATTTAATGATTTTTTTTGCATATTTTGATGATTGAACTGTGTAAGCATTCTACTTACTCAAAAATAAAGAGAGATGGGGAAGAAAGAAAGAAAGAAAGAAAGAAAGAAAGAAAGAAAGAAAGAAGAAAGAGAGAGAGAAAGAGAGAAAGAAAGATGGGGAGGGAAAGAAGGAGGGAGGGAAAGGAGACAGAAGAAAATAAGGAAAGGAGGGAGGGAGGGGTTACAAAATCTACTGGGGAGAAGAGAGAAAGAAGACCTGAACACTAATTATAGATTATTCACACAAAGTAGTTTCCTGGCAACCAAACCAACAAATTTTCTATTCCCTTCCTACAGAGTCTGCCACCATGACATCTGCTCTGGGTAGTGCAGACTGGAGGAAAAAGAAAAGAGAATGGGGTAAATATGGCCTGACCTCAGTCTCAATACAGTTCCACTTTTGAAGTTTTTGTGAGGTGACACTATGATGGTGGTAGTGGTGGTGTGTGTGTGTGTGTGTGTGTGTGTGTGTGTGTGTGTGTGTGGCATCTCTTTGCTCAATGGACATTTTGCAAGTGAACTAAAAGCCTAAAATTAAGGAAGTGGTCTGGCTTATTTGGATTTCTGAGAAAACCTACCCATTGATCTTTCCTTACCTCCTTTTTTGCTTAAATGTTTCCCAATGTTTAACCAATTTCACTGGAACACAAATGACATGGGAGCAACCACAGGGGACATCTGGTGAGCACTGCACTATGCCCCACGAAGCCCTTTCCCTCAGCTCCCAGACGCTGCTGATCCTTGGTAAACATTTCCTAGGGACTATTATTGGCCTACATGTAATGAGGGGTGCATGGTAGGGTTTGGAGAGTTGTTTGTTTATTTGTTTGTTTGAGAAAGGGTCTCACTCTTGTAGTCCAGTGTGGTCCTTGAACTCACAATCCTGTCTCGGCCTTCAAGTGCTGGGAAAAAAGAAATACCACACTTGACTGGTACCAAGAATCTTACCCACAGTCATTGTAACGTCATTGAATAACAAGGAATAGAAATTTGTTAGCAATGAGATGGAATCCTTTATCTTTCAAAAACAAAATACAGGGTCCGGGCGTGTGGCCTAGTGATAGAGTGCTTGTCTAGCATACATGGGGGAAAAAAGCTAAAAGTGATACTGTGACTCAAGAGATAGAGCTCTAGCCTTGAGAAAGCCCAAGGACAGTGCTCAGGCCTGAGTTCAAGCCCCAGGGCTGGACAAAAATAAAGCTGAAGACCAGCCTACTCACGATGGGAATGTGGTTTCATGGTAGAGTGCTTTCCTCACATGCACAAAGCACTGGGTTCAATTCCTCAGCACCACATAAACAGAAAAAGCCAAAAATGACACTGGCTCAAGTGGTAGAGTACTAGCCTTGAGTAGCAGAAGCTCAGGGACAGTGCCCAGGCCTTGAATTCAAGCCACAGGACTTGAAAAAAAATAAAATAAAAACAACAACCAGCTTACTCATCATGAGTATTTTTTAATTGAAAGTAAAATAATAAAATTAGATTTCAGAGAGTTCAGTTCATCTTATATCATATACTGTTAATTTACAATGTCGCACAGAACTAAATGGGAAGATTGCTAGAGAATGACTCATCTTCTTTCTTTGGCTAGAGTCACTGGACATGAGGCAATTTAAATAGAAAGAACCATACTCAAGTACTGATTGGTTTAGTGAGAAGCCAAGCTAAAGAACAGGAGTGAAACAAGTTCTAGGAGAAGTTGAGAAATAGGTACCTCACCCTTAGGTCTGAATACTTGGCAAATATATAGATATACATATAGATGTAGATAGATAGATAGATAGATAGATAGATAGATAGATAGATAGGTAGATAGATAGACATAGAGATATCTATATAGAGATCTATAGATTTATAGATATATAGGTATGTACAAGGCCCCACCAGCATCCTCTCCAGGTTCCACCATCACTGCATTGTCAGCATTGAGTTTCCAGGGGCCTTTACAACAAAACTACAATCATTCCTAACGATTAATGCATAGAACCTTGACTCTGAATCTGGGGAATCATATAAGTTGTAAGATGCAAAAATGAACAAGCCAAAAACAAAAAACAAAAAACAGTGGGATTCGTTTCTATATGGGCAGCCCAAGTCCTGAATTCTGCATAGAAGTAAATATGTCTGCACCCATTATTAGGCCCTAACTATGCTAATGGGTATCAGAGAAGAAGATAAACATTTAAAAGAGTGAAATTTGCCTAAGGGCAAAGCAGGAGGATCAAAATTAACCCACAAAAATCAGTAGCCTTTCTGTATGTCAACAATGTACAAGCCAAAAGGGAAATCATGAGAACAACTATACTTGCAATAGTGTAAAAAAAACCCTAAAGATTATCCTAACTAAAGACATAGAAAACCTTTATAATGGAAATTCCTTCCATGTTCATGGATAGGTAAATCAATATTGTGGAAATGGCTATACTGCCAGAAGTATCTACAAATTCAGTACAATCCCTATCAAAATCCCAATAACATTCATTACTGAGAGAGAATAAACAAGCAAAAACTTCATATGGAATGACAAAAAACCTAAAAAAGCTAAAGCAATTTTAGGCAAAAAATACAATATGGGTGCCATCACAATATCAGACTTCAAATTCCACTACAGAGACATAATAACAAAAACAGGTTGGTGTTGGCACAAAAATAGACCAGAGGATCAATGGAATAGATTAGAAAACCCAGAAATAAAATCATACATTTACAGTTATCTGATATTTAATAAGGGAGCCAAAGACATATAGTAGAAAATAAATAGCCACTTCAAGAGTTAGTGTTGGGAAAACTGGGCATCCATATGCAGAAAACTAAAAGTGGATCTCTCTCTGTCACCATGAAGTAATGTCAATTCAAAGAGGATAGAAGACCCCAACATCAGACCCAAAACTTTGAAACTACTACAAGAAAGAGTAAGAAAAACATTAGAACTTAGAGGTATAGGCGGAAACTTCTTCCATAGCATCGCAGGGGTATAACAGATAGGAGAGGGACTTGACACGTGGGACTACATCAGAATAAAAAGTTTCTGCACAGCTAAGGACATAGTTACTAAACTAGAAAGACATCAACCAACTGGGAAAAGATCTTTGCCAGCAATATATTAGACAAAGGCCTAATATCCAATATACACAAGGAGCTCAAGAAAGTAAGCCCTCCCAGACCTAATAAACCAATCACTAAATGGGCAAAGGGGCTAAGGAGAGAGGAAGAATGGCAAAGAAACACATGAGGAAATGTTCATCACCCCTGGCCATAAAAGAAATGCAAATTAAAACAACTTTGAGATTCCATCTTACCCAGTTAGATTGACCAACATTGCAAGTTGAAGTTCAAACAACTAACTTTGGCAGGAATGTAAGGGAAAAGGAAAGCCTATTGCACTGTTGGTGGGAATGTAAACTAGTACAACCCCTCTGGAAAACAGTCTAGAGTTTCCTCAAAAACAGACATAGATCTTTCCTATGACCCAGCCAAAATATTCTTGGGCATCTACCCTGAGAATCACAGGCCAGGACATGATAAAGCAGTAAACATGGGACCTACACCCCCATGTTTACTGCTGCGCTTTTCACAATAGTCAAGATATGGAAACAGCCCAGATGCCCCACAATCGATGAGTGAATCCCAAAAATGTAGTATCTATATACTGTGGAATTTTACACAGCCATTAGAAAGAATAAATAATGTCACTTGCCGGGAAGTGGAGGGAACTAGAACAAATCATGCTAAGTGAAGTAATCCAAACTCAGAGAGCCAAACAGCACATGTTCTCTCTGATATGCAGAAATTAGATCAAAATATGCCAGAATATGGTAAACCAAAAAGAATTCTAGCTATTACATACAGTGAGACCACAATAGGATACTCACAAAGGGGCAATACCTATGTGTGTCTCATATTTGTATAGAATATTATAATACTAAATGAACTCCAAAATATGGAAACAAGAAACATTTCCCCCTCGTTAGTTTTTGATGACTTTGTCTTCTTTACCTTATATATGGTGTATTCATGTATAAATTTCAGGAGGATGGGGAGGAGGGCACAGAACTCAAGGAAAAAAGAGTGAAAAAGTGCAGCAGTAGTGTCACTGGACACTGAAGGGAACTACGCAATGGGAGGGAGAGACCGAGAGAGAGTGAGGGAACAGATGACACTGTACAGAAGGAAATGTACTCATGACCTGACTCATGTGATTGTAATCCCTCTGTGCATCACCTCTACAATAGCAGTAAAGTAATTTTAATTACCTAATGGGGAAAAGAATTTTAAGTGTCATATTGTGAGATTACAGAAATGACAGCGGCCATCTAGGTGACACTGAAGGGAAGTGAGAGACCTGGTCAGGAACCAGGAACAAGAAAGGACTTCTAAACTTTCTAGAATCTTTCTGATTTCCTCATTTGCTTCTTGAATTCTTTCGTTTTTTTTTTTTTTTTTACTATCCCTCTTAGTAACATGCCTGTAACCTCCCTCTCCCTCCCTCCTCCCACACACACCTTGAAGCAGAAAGCGTCTATGTGCTTGCTTTGAGAGCAGCAGTTAATCTCACAGGGTGGAGAGACATGAAGGGGAAGGGAAACCTGAGAGATAGGGAGAAGCAGGCTGAACTGGACAGCATTGGAGGGTGGATGGTTATCCTGAAGAGTAGAGAGGGGGGGTTGGGCCTATGAACTTTGAAACAGTAATAAAATAGCTGGTTTCTCCAAAGTGTTTCCTATATGTCCTTAAACATTTTCTATTTATTTCTCTAGAAACTATTTTTTTTGCTTATAACCTATTCGTGTTATACAAAATATTTAGGAAATATATGCGATAAAGTCAAGCAGAGAAACATAGTTAAAAGGTTAGAATCCATGTCCACCAAAAGTTCTGCTGTGCTATTTAAGCACTGCCTTGGATCTGCCTCTGTGCTTCTAGACCACTGAAAAAACAAGCAACTAGGTGGGCCAGCTGGGGCTCACTGTCCACAAGGAGAGAATTAGTGAGCTCATGTTCTGCATCTAAAAGATCTGCCTTACCACTTCATACAAACTCAGAAAAAATAGCAAAGCTTAGTGTAAACCCTAAGTGAATGGCATCCAAACCAAACTCACAGTCCACTGTTTTGCTCCTCACCTAGCCATTTCCTTCTTCTCTTTCAGTCTCACCTTAAGCCTCACTTCCTTGTAGCTCAGTGGTAAAATTCTTTCTTCCCTAGTATTTCTGGAGTCCTGGGTACAATCCCTAGCATTGCAAATATACAAGGAAAGAAGGAAGGGAGGAAAGAAGGAAGGGAGGAAGGGCAGGAGGGAGGGAAAGGGAGGAAGGGAGGGAGGGATGGAAAGGGAATGGATGAATGAAAGAATGGAAAGTAAGAAAGAAAGCAAGAGAGAAGAGAGAAAGAAGAAAGAAAGAAAGAAAGAAAGAAAGAAAGAAAGAAAGAAAGAAAGAAAGAAAGAAAGAAAGAGGAAAGGAAAGGAAAGGAAAGGAAAGGAAAGGAAAGGAAAGGAAAGGAAAGGAAAGGAAAAAAAAACACTTCAGAAAAAGTCTTTCTTTGATTCTGACTTGGGCTAGGCCTTATGTTTCCAGCATCCTGGGATCTCATACGTTTTGCACATTACATTTCTTCCTTTCAAGTGTTTGGTGTTTTTAAAAGCAGAATGAAAACACTTGAGAGCAGGGACCACTGATCATTTCAGTAGATGCTGAAAAAGCATTTTACAATAGTCAGCGCCTATGATGACAAAATCAACCTTGCTCAGCAACTCAGAACTTGAAGTAAACTTCCTCAACCTGACAAACCACATCTGAGAGGGGAAAAAAAAAGACACATCATACCTGATGGTGAAAGACTGAACACTGTCCCAGAGGATCCCAGCTTCTATTCAATACCCTAATCAAAGGATTCTGCCATTAGAACAAGGGAAGAAAGGAGGAAAAAAGTATTTAGATCAGAAAGGAATAATAGTGTCTTCACTGAGAGAGAAAATAATTTATGGAGAAAATGTTAAAACACTGATTTTTAAAAAATATTATGCTATTAGTTAATGTAGCAAAAACAAAAGATATAGGTTAATATGTAAAAAATAAACTGTATTTCTCTACAACAGCAATGAACAACTGAAAATTTAAAGAAAAAACAATAGACTAAAACAAAACCAAAATGTTAAATCATTTTGAATACTTTTTGTTAAATCTGTCCTGGAGCTTGAACTCAAGGCCTGAGTGCTGTCCCTGCACTTTTTCCCTCAAGGTTAGCCCTCACCCACTTGAGCCACCGCTCCATTTCTGGCTTGTTGGTGGCTCATTTGAGATGAGAGTCTCATAGACTTTCCTGCCAGGACTGGCTTTGGATCTCAGCCTCCTGAGTCACTAGGATTGCAGGTGTGATCCACCAGCACCTGGCTTTATGAATACATTTAACAAAATACGCAAAACTTGAAAACTGAATGTTTCAAAGCATTTTGAAACTGGGCTTTTAGGCCTAAAGCCCATGAGTTCTCAAGTTAGGTCCTGCCAATCATCTTGAAAAAAAAAAAGTTGGAGTCTTTGCTATTTATATGGCTTACTGTGAAATTACAGAAATCAAGATAGTATAGTACCAGATATATAAATCAGAAGTCAACAAACTTATTCTTTAAAGGACATTTGACTTTTTAATCTCTGTTTCAACTTTGCCTTTGTTGCATAAAAGCAGTCACAGAACATACTGAAAAGAATAAATAGGCAGGACCGGGAGTTTGGCCTAGTGGTTAAAGTGCTTGCCTAGCATGCACGAGGACCCAGGTTCGATTCCTCGGTACCACATACATAGAAAAAAAAAAAGCCAGAAGTGGTGCTAAGGCTCAAGTGGTAGAGCTCTAGCCTTGAGAAAGTCCAAGGACAATGCTCAGGCCCTGAGTTCAAGCCCAGGACTGGCAAAAAAAAAAAAAAGAATAAATAGGTTTAGCTGAATTTCAAGAAACCTTTATTTACAAAAAATAGCCAGATTTGACTCTTGGGCCATAGGCTTTCAGCCTCTGATACAATCAATGAAATGTAGAGCACAGCTGTAGAATTACAGATGAGTGATCTCTGATTGATCTTTGGAGGATTGGTGGGCCACTTTGAGGGAGTAAAGAGTATTTGGTTTTTGAGCCAGGATCTAACTACATAACCCAGACTTACCATTATTTAACATGGCCATTATTCAAACTCACCATTATTCTACCTCAGCTTCTAGAGTGCTGGGATTAGAAGTGGATATTTTCTCAATGGAATTATAACAAAGATGTTAGTGTGATTCAGCAGTTCTCTACAGAAACATGTATGTATGCATGTATAAATACACACAGGCACATATATGTTTATGTGAGGGTGTTTCTGGATAGAATTAACATTTGACCAGATAAGTTTTTGGATGAGAATTGGTTTCTTCGAATTTGTTGAAGGCCTGACTTGAAGAAAATGAAGATGAGAGAAAAGGTTGCTGTTTGCCTGATGGTCTCTAAACTGGAGAAATGGTCCTTCCTGACCTCCAGACTTGGTTCAGTCTGAAATGTATACCGTCCACTCTTTCACTTCTCAGGCCTTCAGACTCAGACTAGAACTCTATCATCAGTTCCCCAGTGTCTCTCACTTGGAACTGTGGATCTTCAAGATTTCTCACTCAGGGAGTTCCTTAATTCTTTTTTTCTGTTTTTACTGTTAAAATATTTTAATATGGGGCCAGGAGTTTGGCCTCGTGGTATAGTGCTTGCCTAGCATGCACGAAGACCAGGGTTCAATTCCTCCGTACCACATAGAAAAAAGCCGGAAGTGGTACTGAGGCTCAAGTGGTAGAGCTCTAGCCTTGAGAAAGTCCAAGGACAGTGCTCAGGCCCTGAGCTCAAGCCCACAACTGGCAAATATAAAAAATAAAATAAATAAAATAAAATATTTTAATGTCTAGGTAAAATTGCTTCCATTTGTTTTAATTTTTCTTATTGTTGTTATAAAGGTGATGTACAGAGAGGTTACAGTTATGTAAGTCAATTAAGTAGTACATTTCCTTTTGGACACTATCACCCCTTCTTTCACGCTCTCCTAGTTTCTCCCTCCCATTCCCACCCACAAGATACATAGTTCATTTTCAATATGGTGTCTAGTGCCTGTTGCATTTGTTCACCCTGAATCCAATTTTTACAATCAGATTTTAGAACATAAAGATTGTTTTCCAAAATGGTTTGTCTTTCAAAAGCTTAAATATGAAATTTAGGAATTTTTTAAGCACACAGTATGGGATTTCTTTTCTCATTTTACATCTACACTTGACAAACATGAAAGGTAACTCATTTCCAAAAAAAAAGCCTTTAGTAGAAACATCTAAATGAAAAATGAAGTGTTTTCTTTTTTTTCTTTTGCTTGGTCCTGGGGCTTGAACTTGGGGCTTGGGCACTGTCCCTGAGATTTTGCATTCAAGGCTAGTGCCACTCTGAGTCACAGCACCACTTCCAGTTTTCTGGTAGTTAATTTGAGATAAGAGTCTAACAGACTTTCTTGACCGGGCTGGCTTTGAACCTCGATCCTCAGATCTCAGCCTCCTAAGCAGCTAGGATTACAGGTATAAGTCACCAGCGCCTAGTAAACAATGAAATAATTTAGTTTACTTATTAGTAAACTTAACTCTTTGTAATAAACAAATACATGTTAATATATATGTATAGAATAGATAAGCCATATATTTGCATGTATGTATAGAGTATATATATATATATATATACTGATACCCTATATATCTATATATGTATGAATGTATATATATATATTTGTATGTGTGTAAATATATATAAACATAAAATATATCATTGGCTCTGTTCTCTGCAGAACTCTAATACAATGATTCACATGTACAAAAATTCCATCAAGGCCGGGAGTTTGGCCTAGTGGTAGCGTGTTTGCTTAGCATGCATGAAGACCCGGGTTCGATTCCTCGGTACCACATACATAGGAAAAAAAAAGCTGAAAAATGGTGCTGAGGCTCAAGTGGTAGAGCTCTAGCCTTGAGAAAGTCCAAGGACAGTGCTCAGGTCCTGAGCTCAAGCCCAGGACTGGCCCAAAAAAAAAAAAAAATCCATCAACTCACACAAAACCAGGGGGGAATATATTCCTGCCCAGTCTTTGCAACTCTGCATCCAGAGCTGTGGAATTCAGTTCTGCTTTGGAATTTTACTTTATCCCCACATGTTCAACAAGAGAGATGCTGAGCAAGAAGCTGGAGCTGTCTGGATGAACTGCACATTCATCACCCCCCTCCTCTCTCATAAATCCAACTCACTGATCCTCACAGCAGAAAATCCTCATGACACTTCATCTCTGGCAGCCTGAAGAAAACCTCATGAGCCAGATGTAAAACACCATCTCATTTTCTTTTCCTTTCCCATTTAATTACTCACTTCATTTAAGTTTTAGTTTTCTCTTTCTGATTGGGTAAAGACAGCTTCGTATATGGGTAAATTAGCCAAATAACAAAGGAAGAGCATTTCTCTTTGACATTTATTACAAGGAAAAATATTCCCAAATGTGCCCTGCGCCACTAGTACTGATTCCAAATAAGCTCAGCTCTTTTCTTGTATGAAGCCCCTAAGATGATCCCTCTTTCCTGTCTAAATGACGCCTGTTGGTTGTTTTAAGCCATTGCTGAGAAAAGCAGCATGTGCTGGGGAAAGACAGGCTTAGGGGAGCTGCCTGCTTATTCCAGAGAAATTCAACTGAGTTAAGCTGAAAGCTGCCAGTTGTAACATTTCACGTTGCTCTCCGGCTGTCCTTTCTGTTTGTTCCAGACTCCATCACAAGTGGATTTCCACCAGTGGCACAGCTCTTCCCGACTGAAAGGACTCACTGGGGCCTTTTCTAATGCATTGCTTTACTAGTGGAAATCATTAGTAGTTTTTCCTTTCCAACATTAATTTTTGAATGAAATGAAAACAGTATTAATGAGACTGTGAAACTATTTACTTCCAAAGATCTAAACAGGCATACCAGACCTGGCTCCTCCCATATAAAGGAGCAACAGATAACATTTTTACATCCCACAGGAATTGAAACTCAGAGGTTTTTATGGCCATTCAAAGCCAATCATTTCTTTCCTTTTATTTCTTTCAAATATTTTCTCACAAGTTTAGATAGGAACTCTGTGTGTGTGTGTGTGTGTGTGTGTGTGTGTGTGTGTGTGTGTGTGTATGAGAGAGAGAGAGAGAGAGAGAGAGAGAGAGAGAGAGAGAGAGAGAGAGAGAGAGATTTCATATTCATATTCACTGTACTTTGGAAATGGAACTGTTTTTGTGTAAGGTAGGAATCCATTGAGAATTAATTCTTGGATGTCATCAGACTAATGTAGTTACTGGATTTTGTGTCCTCATAGGAGAATGGAACAATAAATCCTCTCACTCTAAACTGGTTTACTGGCAAACCTAGACAACTAATGACATTTAGTATATTGTAGCGCCCACGTGTGCACTTCAGGGATTGTCACCAGCTTGTGACATGGTTGTAAAATTAATGTTATCTAATGTGTCAGTTGTTTTCAATAGCCACTCCTTTCCTCTTGTTTACGTTAGCTCTTAGTTTCTATGTATGATTGAGACAAGATTTATGGTCATTAATAAAATATCTTAATTGTCTTGTATTTCTTGTACAATACATATTGTACAAGAATATGTATTCACTCACATTGAGGGGCCCGGGAGGAAATAAAACAGGGGACTACAAACAGTGCAGTTACCCCGTATCCCACTCATAGTGGTTTCTCAGGAGTCCCACACATGGCATTGTAAAAGAAGGGAAAGTTAAGGACTGAGAAAGAAACAGGAAAGAAGGTGGAGGAAAGGCTAGAGATCACTCATCTACCAGCCCACCTCTGTCTTGACTCCAAACGCTCCCTGGGAAAGCATTGTCTTTCGCTGAGTATTATTCCCATCAAACATTTACTAAATGTCTTCCACTCTATTAGATATTATAGCTAGCTAACACACATCGCTAAAGCAGACTTTAAATTAGAGTGCTTGAAAGCCTTAGCTGCCAACTGTTTCCCCAGCCAAACAAACAGTGAAGATTTGAAAATCAATGTCAATTATTTCTAGCCATTTCCCTAATTTTTTTTAAGTGCTTCCTATCTACACATGTTCCTATCTACATGGTGTTCTGGAATGTGGTGAATCATGTTCTGTGTTACTACACCAGCAAAATGCTGACTCCCGCTCCCGCCTCATCTACAGGGCCACGCACCTTGATGGGGATGTGAATATCTTCTTGCTCTTGGGCTTGGGCACTACTCTTACATCACTGCCCTCTCCCTTCCCAAGAGCCCTGTGCTCTCTCTCCACCACTGCAATTCTTGGTTAACACCCCAGCTAGTCTTTGCTTTTACTCTTTTGTGCCAGTACTGAGGCCTCACATTCTCTTTTAGTGATGCTCTATCACTGGGGCCACAGCTCCACTTCTGGCCTTTTATTGGTTCATTGGACAGAGAGTCTCACTGACTTTTCTTCCTGGGCTGACTTTGAACCTTATCCTCAGATCTCAGCTTCCTGAGTAGCTAGGACTACAGGCGAGAGCCACCATCCCGGTCATCAGTTAGTGTTGGAGACACATCTAGGCATTTGGTTTCCCCTCCTTTTCTTCTTTCAAAAAGAAGAAAGGTGTTCATCATTTTTTAATAATTACAGAATCACAGAATTAGGATAAGAAGGAAGGAAAGAAGAAAAACTAATACTAGAACTCCCATACAATGCTCCTGAATACAGATCCAAAGGACATGAAATCAGTTAAAGAGGTACCATCACACTCATATACATTATAGCACTGTCCACAATAGCCAAGACATAAAATCAATGAAATCCTTCCGTGAATGAATGGCTAAAGAAACTGTGTACATTCACCATGGAACATTATTCACTCATAAAATGAAATTCTGCCATCTTTAGGAACGTGAAAGAAAAAAAACTGTAAAATGTGGTGTTAACTAAAATAAATCATGCCAGAGAGATATTAAATACCCACAACCTCACTCATATGTAAAAGGTAAAAAGGTTATTTCATCACCAAATAGAGCAGAACGGTGGCCATGGAGGGTAAGAAGGGTAGAAGGGGAAGGGAGTTAGATGATGAATACCAGCTTAGGAAGAAAAGTCTGTGAGATTCTTACTTCCGATTAACCAGCAAAAAGCTGGAATTGATTCAACTGGTAGCATACCTGGAGAGGAAAAAGTCAAATCAGAACACGAGGCCTTGAATTCAAGTCCCAGTACTAGCACAAAAAAAAAAGGTGAGGGAGGGGTCAGGCACCAGTGGTTCACACCTGTCACCGTAGCTTCTCAGGAGAGGGACATCTGCAGGGCACAAAGGTCCAAGAGACTTTTGTCTTAAAATAACCTGTAAAAAGCTGGAAGTAGAGCTGTACCTCAAGTGATAGAGCTCTAGCCTCTAATGGAAAAAAAAGCTAAGGGTCAGGTTTAACTCCAGGTTTGGAGTTTAAGCCCCAGTATTGGCACGAGAGAGAGGGGGGAGGGGAGGAGGACATTCTAAAAACATGAACTCTGCAGAGAAAAAAAAAATACTCATTAGAGAGAAAATAAAGATTGTAGGCTTGTTTTCCTCTTGTAGAGTCTTCTGTGGCAGAACCAAGGTGCTGTGTCTTATTTTATATTAATTATACTGGCATCTACTTCACAAAGACCACAAATCTCTCATCATTTTTCCTACCAGGCTAGGTCAGAAGTCCCCACTGAGCTACCAAGCCGTATGCTTGCTCACCTATTTAATGAGGTGTCATTTAATGGCCTCAGGGAGCCCATGGAATGTGGAAAGCTGGGGAAAGCTGGGGTTCTTTTTTGTAAACATAGCCCTTTGGGATACCATGTGCCACCATTTTTCCTTCTTTTATTTAGGCCTGACAAGAAACCCTTCTGGTCTGGCATTGATTACTATTTTTTAAATGTGTTATAACAGAACCCGAGGCATCCTCCCCCCCACCCCCGCAGAAAGTATAGTGTTTCTTCCTTCTCAAGATGAAACAAAGGAATTCCCACTCGAGTGTCACAGCACTGAATTACAGAAGCTTTTTAATGTTTCAGCTGTTTTCCCCAATCTTTCCTCAGACTCTGCAGTTTTCTGGTTTCTAACAAATCTCATTAGGCCCTTCCCAGCTGTCCTGAGTACGCGGGACCATCTTTTGAGTCAGCTAGTAAGTGCCCACTATTGAAGGCAAAATTATACTGAACTGAATGAGAGAAAGCAAGCAACAGATGATAGAGGATGAAGTCCCCTGTGGAAGAGCCAGGGCACCAAGACAAGTTCTGAAGCTGGTCACAAATACTTAACTTTCTTTCTAGCATCATTATCTCCCCATAACATCCAGTTCTGAATTCCAAAATTTGTGAGCCACATGGAGAATGGAGGAATGCTGTACATGACAATACTAGAAACATTGGAGGCAAAGAACTATCATTCTTCAGAGTCCCTCCACACGCACAATTCTCTTTGACTCCCAGGTAGAATTGTGTGAAAACCAAGTCTCAGATAATTTATTTTACTTTTGTTTAAAGTCATTTATTCTTTTGTGTGTGTGTCAGTTCTGGAGCTTTAAACTCCAGAGCTTTTGTGCTCCAGACTAGTGCTCTATCACTTGAGTCACAGCACCACTTCTGCTTCTTTGAGTGGTTAATTGGAAATAACAGTCTCACAGACTTTCCTGCCCTGGCTGGCTTTGAACCATAATCCTCAGACCTCAGCCTCCTGAGTAACTAGGATTGCAGGCATGAACCACCAGCATCCAGCTTGATAGACTCTTTAGATTGTCTCTAACCTTTATATGTTCAAAGTAATCCTATATATGAGTCAAAAGAGATATTCATTTAAAATTTTAAAGTACTGTATAGCATTTTCCTTAAGATTAGAGAAAAAAGTTTGCACAATTTAGCCCAGACTACACAGCTGATTTTTGTTGGATTTAAAATCAGAATATGTGGGGGTGGGGGGAGGGAAATGGGGACCAAGACACGTGAAAGGGTATCAATGTATGTGAATTAATGCACCTATCTGGCAAATATCATGTAAACCTTCTATTAATTACAATTAAAAATATATGAAAAAAATAAAATCGGAATATGTCAAGGACCAGTGAATCACAATTGTAATCTTATGAGAGACCAAGAATGGAAGAATTATGGTTCCACACCAGCCCAGGCAGAAAAGTTCACAAGACCCTATCTCAACCAGTTGCTGGGTATAGTGCTATATGCTTATGGGCAACTAAGATTAGGAGCATGGTGGCCCAGGCAGAAAAATCTATACACCATCTCAGTGGAAAGAAGCTGAGCATGGTAGCCCATGTCTTTCATGCCAGCTACTGCAGGAAGCTTGAGTTCCAAGTGTACACACAGACAGGAAATGAAACCCTATCTCAAAAAAAAAAAAGTACCCAGTGTTCAAACCCCATGACTGACCAAAAAAAAAAAAGGAAAAAGAAAAAATGTGGGGACTGAACCTGTAGCTCAACAATAGAGCACAAGGCCCTGAGTTCAAACGCCAGTACCCTCAATCCCCCAAAAGGAAGTGGGAACAAATGTTCCAAACTATAAAAATAGGAAGTATCCAGAATAGCATTACTAGCTTACTTATACATTTAGGGACCACTAATCCTCCATGAAATATAGCTAAGTAGGGCATCTGCAAGAGAAGAAAGGGAGGAGCTACCAATCTTGTGACTTCAATGGTAGCCACTGCCTTTTGAACCCCAAAGACAAATGATGGATTCACTTCAGCACTACTGCATGGGTTTTCCTCCAGTTAGCCTGACGACGAGGGCGTCTTCATTCTGAGATGTGGGCTTCTCTGACTACACTGAAAAGCTGAAGAAATTATAGTCATCTAACCTCAGAAATAGTATGCTAGGGAAGGAGGGGGAACAAGTTGATAAAGACTCTCTAGGACGCTATATGTCATCAGTATACTCTCCTCTACCCAAAGCCACTATCCATGGTGCTGACAATACCCCTAGAGACTGAGGTACCATCGCTCTCCCTCTTCCTGGGGCATGAAAGAATCCTATATAAAACCTTCCAGAGACCCAGCATGTTGGCTTCCACCATAATCCTGACTACTTAGGAGGCTGAAAACAGGAGGATCATATTACCGTACTAGTCCTGCTACACTAGTGAAGTCCTTTCCACTGCATTGGAGTTATAAATAGAAGAATCATTGTCCAGGCTTGTCTGAGGGGAAAAAAAACAAGCAAGACTCTGACTAAAAATGTAACTAGAGCAAAAAGGGCCAGGAGCCTGACTCAAGTGGAAGTGGTAAAGTACCCTCGAGGGCCTCAAATATGCAAGAAGCCCTGAGTTAAAACCCACATACAGAAAGAAGAAAGAAAGAAAGAAAGAAAGAAAGAAAGAAAGAAAGAAAGAAAGAAAGAAAGAAAGAAAGAAAGAGAGAAAGAAAGAGAGAAAGAAAGAAAGAGAAAGAGAAAGAAAGAAAGAGAAAGAGAAAGAGAGGGGAAGGAAGGAAGGAAGGAAGGAAGGAAGGAAGGAAGGAAGGAAGGAAGGAAGGAAGGAAGGAAGGAACTCTCAGGATAAAAAAGGAAGAAACCAAAGATAAAACTAGAGGCAAGAGGATAGCAATAATATAGAGAGGGAGAAGATTCGTGAGGCTGGATGGAGAAAGAGGAGGGATTAGTACATAATTTGATATTGCTCACAAATCATGATAGATATTTAAAATTTAGTTCCTCTTTATATCGGGGGCTAGGCATATTGACTCATAATCTTTATTGTATACACATGTCAACTCAAAACGTAAGTTATACTGGGCACTGGTGGCTCCTGCCTCTATTCTGTATTATTCAGGAGGCTGAAATCTGAGGAGCATGAAGTTCTGAAAATTATGGTTCAAAGCCAGCCCAGGCAGAAAAGTCCATGAGACTCTTAGCTCAATTAACTACCAACACTCTGGAAATGGAATGGTGGCTCAAAGTAATAGAAGACTAGCCTTGAGCACAAAAGTTCAGAGACAGTACCCAGGCCCTGAGTCCAAGCCCTAGAACTACCCTCCCCACTCCTCACCCCAAATCTCTTAAGTTACAACCATTTTTAAATTATTAAGCAGTTATACGGAGGTTTCAGTTCCATAACTCCTGTTATAAGAAACTGCTTCTTGGGCAATATTACCCTTTCCATTGTTTTCCCCCACCCCACTCCCATCTTTTCCCATCCCATCCCTACCCTCAGGTTACTTAGTTCAGGGTTTTTTGTTGTTGTTTGCTTTTGGTCAGTTGTAGAACTTAAACTCTGGGCCTGGACACTGTCCCCGAGTTCTTCAGCTCAAGGCTAGCGCTCTAGCACTTGAGCCACAGTGCCACTTCTGGTTTTCTCGTGGTTAATTAAAGATATGACTCGCACAGACTTTCATGCCCGGGCTGGCTTTGAACTGCAATCCTCAGATCTCAGCCTCCTGAATAGCTAGTTCACAGGCGTGAACCATTGCACCCAGCAGTTAAGTTTTTACATAATGTGCATGGAATATAGTGACTACATATGCTCACCCTTCCTCCCCCCATTCCTGTGTCCATCCTGCCTCCAAACATGTTTCAGCTTCCTGATATCCATTTTGTCAAACAATAGTTCATTTGTGTTCAGAGGAATTACCTTTGGACTCCTTCCCTGAGTATATTCTCCTTTTGTCAGTTTATGTGTATATGCATACAACCCTGTATGTTGTCATGTATGTACATTCATGAGTGGACAATCTTAGAAATGGCTGGATTACATCAAACCAGTCAGGAACAGCCTGGAGAACCTCCAGAGACCGTCCAAGACTGTCGAAATTTGAAGTTAGAAGTTCAATGGAAACGTTCATCCTCTTCCTGTTCTTACCTCTGTGGGCAGCACTTCAGGGCAGCCTGGTTTGGTTTTGGGGGTTATTGTTTTTTGTTTTTTGTTTTTCTTTTGCCAGTCCTGGGGCTTGAACTCAGGGCCTGAGCACGGTCCTTGGACTTTTCCCAAGGTTAGTGCTCTACCACTTGAGCCACAGCACCACTTCCAGCTTTTTTCTATGTGTGTGGTACCGAAGAATCGAAGTGCATGTTAGGCAAGCACTCTACCACTAGGTCAAACTCCCAGACCTGTGGTTTGGTTTTGTTGTCAGTCATGGGGCTTGAACTCAGGGCCTGGGCACTGTCCCTTAGCTCATTTTGCTTCAGGCTAGTACTCAAACACTCTGAGCTACAGTGCTACTTCTGGTTTTCTGGAGGTCAATTGAAGGTAAGAGCCTCATGGACTTTCCTGCCTGAGCTGGATCTTAAGTTCTCAGCCTTCCAAGTAGCTAGGATTACAAGCACTGAGCCACCAGTGCCTGGCTTGCAGCCTAGATTTAAACTAAGGGAAGACCACAGGCTACAGTGATTATTTTGTCTTATCTTAAGTCAAAACAGCACTTCAGTGTTGTCTTAATGCACACAGGAGTTCATAACTCAGGAGTTCTCAACCTGTCTCTTCTTTCCCTACCCTCATAGTTCCCTAAACTCCATTCATTCCTCAGTGCTGCCCCACCATTCAAAACTTGCATTCGTGTAACTAAACTGGAAAAATATTTCTGTTTCAGTGCAACAAGAAAAAGAAAGATTTTGATTTTTACAAAGTTTAAGTATAAAAGCATTTTACATTTTATATTAAAGTGTTTTACATTTCTAGGCTTTTTTAGCGGTAGACTTGTAAATTAGAAACAATGCAAAATTCTGATGACTAAGCCCAGAGATTCCATAAACACTACAACATATTTTCCAATATTTCTAATAGCCTCATTGGCAATGCAGTTGGTTTTGGCTGCCCCGCTGTGCTAGTAATTATTGCTGTGATGGGGACACATGAATTTGAAGCCATCTGGGCTGAGAGTGCTCTTGCCTCTGAGCCATCCAAGCAGCGTTCAAATGGCAAGTCACTAGGCAGAGTCTCCAAGGACCTCTATCAAGTGATTCATGCTCACCTAGGATGCCATGTCTCCAACCACCTCCTTCCACCGCCCTGCAGCAGGACCCTGGGTTAGGACGCTTTCCTCCCCAAGGACTATCTGCTTCTGCCCTGCCTCAGAGCTCTCAAATCTCTCAGGCTTCAAGGTTGGCCTCCAGTTCTACATCAAACTTCTCTCTTCCAGAACAGTGACTCAGCTCCAACCTCAAATCTACTTAAGGGAAATATGACTGTCCTCAACAAATCTGACACCATTTCCCAACATTTTCCTTACACGTGGCTACTATAATCATCTCACCACAAGGCAGTAAGTCTCAGCCAAAGAATGGTGGCCCTTCCTGCTTCCACTCATCCAAGCTTACCTAAAGCTCCCCAAGTTTCCTGTATGTTCTCTGTGCTAGATAGCTTCCATGTACCTATCTGTGCACCATTCCTGCAACTGTCTTGAGGGTCTGCCGGACTTAGCCAGTGAGGACCACCAGAAAGTGATCCGAAGGAATGGTGGTAAATTCAAGGCCTCAATTTCCCAAACTTTCTGGGGTGCTCAGCCTGAGCTCATCATTTGACTGAGGGTCATCACTGCTAGATAACCTCCTCTTTTCAGCACCCATCTCCAAGTTTTGATGAGTTATTAACAGCTCCTTTCTCTTATCCCTTTAGTCCTAAGAAGGTAACTATTTACCACTAGCTCCACTATTCACTATTTAGCACTAGCTCCACAGCCAAGCACTCTAACACTGAGCCTCTCTCTCTCTTTCTCTCTCTCTCTCTGTCTCTGTCTCTCTCTCCCTCTCTGTCTCTCTCTCTCTCCCTCTCTGTCTCTCTGTCTCTCTCTCTGTCTCTGTCTCTGTCTGTCTCTCCCTCTCTCTCCCTCTCTGTCTCTCTCTTTCTCTCTCTGTCTCTCTCTCTGTCTCTGTCTCTCTCTCTCTCTGTCTCTCTCTCTCTCTCTAACACACACACACACACACACACACACACACACACACACACACACACAGCTCATGAAGAGTCTCTAACAACTCAATTTACCTTCTCTTCTATAAAGATCCTGAGGGTGCATCTCCTATGAACAAAGAAACTTCACCATCAAATCCAAATGCTATATACAAAGAACTATAGAATTTTACTGAAGGAAAAAATATGCTATCTAAATGAATAATATTTTCTATCATTTAGAAAACACTTTTAAACATGAGGCTTAATGGTTTTTATATAATTATCCTCATGATTTTATTTTTGTGCCCATTCCAGGGCTTGAACTCAGAGCCTGGGTGCTGTTCATGAGCTTTTTTTGTCCAAAACTAGTGGTCCACCCACCACTTGCATCACAGTTCCATTTCCAGCTTTAGGGTGTTTAATTAGAGGCTTTCTTGTTCAGGCTGATTTCAAATGTGATCCTCAAGTCTCAACCTCTTGAGTAGCTAGGATTCCGGGTGTGAGTCACCAACACCTGGTGTCATATGGTGGTTATTTAAACTTATCTTCCAATGAAATCATTCCTCTTATGTCAGATAATAAGAATTCTAGGGGCCGGGAGTTTGGCCTAGTGGTTAAAGTGCTTGCCTAGCATGCATGAAGACCCGGGTTCGATTCCTCGGTACCACATACATAGAAAAAAGCCGGAAGTGGTGCTGAGACTCAAGGGGTAGAGCTATAGCCTTGAGAAAGTCCAAGGACAGTGCTCAGACCCTGAGCTCAAGCCCAGGACTGGCAAAAGAAAAAAAAAAAAAGAATTCTAGAACCTGTAGCCTGTAATCTATGCTTTCTTTTCTGACTACAGGAAGTTCGTGGCTAAGTTTGCATAAGTCAGGATAAATGCATTAGCTTAGATCTTTTACTATGTTTATTTTTCCTTAGACTTTGGTGGTACACAGAATCTAATGGTGCATAATATTTATTTGGAGATAAGAGTCTCCCAGACTTTTCTGCCCAGCCTATCTCTAGACTGCAACTCTCAGCTCCCTGCGTCCTTAGCAGCTAGGATTAAAAGTGTGAGCCACGGGCACCCAGCTGGGCTTTCTTTTCTTTCTTTCTTTCTCTCTTTCTTTCTTTCTTTTTTCTTTCTCCCTGTGCTAAGGAGAATTCTGTGCATGCTAGGAAGGTACTTTGTCACTGAGCTGTGTCCCCAGACCTACTTATGCAGTTTCGGTCATGCTAAAGGCTAAGGCTTCATTTGCAAAGCAAACTATTAAAGCGAACCACTTATTCAGGTAGCCAGAGGAGAGTTTGCAGCATTGGCACAAAAAAATCCAGCTGACTGACGTTTTCTGCAATTAGGCGTGCCTGAAAGATTCCGAGTTGGTGTCTCTTCTTTTCCTGTTGCCAAGACAACAGCAAGCTTCCATCCTCCTCTGTGACTTTGGTCTGATGACTTTGCCACTCAAGAACTTGGTTTTCCAGGAACACAAGAGCATTGCAACACTAGTCATAACCATACCAAAGAGCACTCCTGATGGAGCACTTTTTTACTTTGCTCATCTTGGGTGCCATGTCTGCATTTTCCTGTTCTGAAAGTCTTCTTGCAGACAAAAGCTGTAGAACGAGCAAGCTCCACTTGACACTTTGATGGTGATGATGTGGGCCTGGTGGCCCCCTCTCTCACAGCCCAGCATGCTTGTTCCTTGGGCAACATTAGGCCCATTCAGTATAATTAGCTATCAACCCCCTTGGCCTGGAACAAGCCTCTAAGGCTGAGCTATCACCATGCCCGCCAGCAAGGTTCCCCTACACCTTACCGGTCCTATAGGTCACCTGAGGTTATCAGGCCATGACCATATAAGGTAGCAGGCCCCTCCCAATCCCTACAGGCTATATAGGTCACCCCAACAATAACAGGTGCTTCTTCCCACGCGCACACCTGTGTGAGAAGGGGTCTGCCCGTCCCTCTGCCAGCATTAAACTTCTCCCTTTGTTCTCTGTACCTGGATGTCTGCGTGGTATTTGGGCAACTCCTTCATATTATCTAACACACTTAGTTACCAACCTTGAATTAAAAGATTTGTTTTGCCAAAAATAGGAATCACATATGTAACAGTGGAATAAAAAAACAGCAATAAAACTGAATAAACGATTAGAACATGCAAAGCATGGATGGATGTCCAGCGAATTGTGTTTGCAAAAAAAAAACAAATCCACAAGGGTTACAGACTCATAATCCCATTTATACTGTGTGTGTGTGTGTGCGTGTGTGTGTGAATAGTGGGGTCTGAACTTGGGACCTGAGTGTGTCCCTTAGCTTTTTCACTCAGGCTGGTGCTCTACCCCTTGAACCGCAGCTTCACTTCTGGCTCCTTGCTGGTTAACTAAAGATGAGTCTCACAGACTTTTCTGCCCAACAGAGCTTGGAACCATCTTTGGATCTCATCCTCCTAAATAGCTATGATTACAGGTGTGAGTCGGCGCCTCCTGGCAAGACATTTTTTTAAGACAAAAATGTTAAAAACGGAAGATAAATAAGTAAGTAGTTACCAAGTTAGGAATTGAGATAGGAAAGAAGGGATGTGAAGGTTATAAAAGGGACACTTGGGGTGTGCTAATAGGGACAGATGAATCTATATCTTGACTATACTGGGAGAAGTGCTAAGCTACACATCAAACTATATAGAGGGGCTGGAAACGTAGCTCAGTGGTAGAGAATTCGCCTGGAATACACAAGTTTCTGGGCTCAATAACAGCACAGTCATGTAACTAAATATACAAATGAATCCAAGCAAATTAATCTGGGGAAATGTTAATAATCTGGGTGAAATGAGGGGAATGAGACAGTAGGAAGTTGTTAATTGAAGGAACAAACTGAGCTGAGATAGGGATAACTTCAGTGGCATAGCACCTGCCCAGCAAGCACAAAGTCCCGAGTGTAAGTCCAGTATCACAAAAGAAAGGAGGAAATTTCAAATGCTTCACCATAAAAACAAATGATAAGCCAGGCACATCTGTAATCCTAGCTACACAGGAGGCTGAGATCTGAGGATCGTGGTTCAAAGCCAGCCTAGGCACAAAAGTCTATGAAACTCTTATCTCCAATTAACCACCAGACAACTGGAAGTGGTGCTGTGGTTAACGTAATAGAGTGGTAGCTTCGAGCTGAAGAGCTCAGGGACAGAGCACAGGCTCAGGGTTCAAGGCCCACAACTGACAAAAGAAAAAAATATCAAAAATAACTAAAGTGGGGCCGGGAGTTTGGCCTAGTGGTAGAATGCTTGCCTAGCATGCACAAAGACCTAGGTTCGATTCCTCGGTACCACATACTAAGGAAAAAAAGCCAGAAATGGTGCTGAGACTCAAGTGGTAGAGCCTTGAGAAAGTCCAAGGACAGTGCTTAGGCCCTCAGCTCAAGCCTAGGACTGGCAAATAAATAAATAAATGTAACTAAAGTGATGAATATGTTAATTACCTAGACTTAATCATCCTGTTATAAACTTTGGTCAAAATATCATATTTCACCCCATAAAAATACATAATTGTGATTTGTCAACTTAAAATAGAATTAATTTTAAGAAGACAATAGAAGATTTTTCAATTGGTATGTTAGAATCAGTATTCTGCTTGTGATATCATATAACTGTTTTCAAAATGTTGGCACTGGAAGAATCACATCCGCTACTCAGAAAGGTAAAGATTTGAGGATCGAGGTTCAAAGTTAACCAGGGCAATAAAGTGTGTAAGACTCTTATCTCCAATTAACCAGCAAAAAGCCAAAAGTAAGCCAGGTACCAGTAGTTTCACATCTGTAAGCCTAGCTAATCAGGAGGTTAAGATCTGAGGATGGCGTTTCAAAGCTAGCCTGGGCAGGAAAATGCATGACACTCCTATTTCCAGTTAATCCCAGAAAACCAAAAGTGTTACAGCATTAACCTAAACAAGAATGATCAAAGACGGTGGCCTGGCCCTGAGCTCCAGGAGAGCTGCGTCTCACAGGATAGAGTGCCTGCCTTGAGTGAAAAGCCTAAATTGTGCATAAGATCCCTCTGGAGTTTTTGTTTAGTTGGTTTGTTTTCTTGTCTTATGTTTTGCAATGCTGTAGAGGGAAACTCCAACCTCCCACAAGCTTGGCGAGTGTTCTGCCACCGAACTACATCTCAGTCCCCTAAAGGATTTCACTTTGTTTTGATGTGTGTGTTTCATGTCATTTGGTTGTTGTTTTTCAGTGCTAGGGATTAAACCAAGGACTCATGCACAATAAGCAAATGATCTACCACTGAACCACACCACCAGACCTCTGGATTTAATCTCTGCCAAGAATATCTAGACCTCATTTGCCTAAACTGAAAAACCATTTACAAAGTCCAAAGTGGCCACATTGTATAAGATAACAAATGTAACATTTCTCAGTTGAGATGGGAGTATCATGCAGAGTAAGTAAGCAGCCAGCCCTACAAGAACTCCCCGGACCCCTACCCATGTCTCACAAAATCCACCAATACACTCCTTAATACACACTGGGCTCCTCCAGCCTGCAGTGCCAGCTCTGCAGGACGCTGATGCGAACAGGTTTTTGGAGGTATAGCAAGTGGTTGAGTGCTTTCCTTATCATACTCAAGGTTCAAAGTTCTACCCCCATCACTGCAAAAATATAAAATTACCAAATAGAATACAGAATTAAATTAGAACAATAGTATGCCCACCCAAATAGAGGTTTTTAAGTAAAGATGTTTCAACATAAGAATTTTATTATTCATCATAAAAGTCTTTTTTTTGACCAGGCTCTAGTGGCTCGCACTGATAATCCTACCTAGTCAGGAGACTGAAATCTGATGATGGCGATTCAAAGCCAGCCTATGCAGAAAACCTTGGAAAGCTCTTCTCTCCAATTAACCACCAAAACACTGGAAGGGGAGCTGTGGTTCAAATAGTAGAGGGTTAGCTGTGAGCAAAAATCTCAGTTACAGTACCCAGGTCCTTAGTTCAACCCGTAGGAACAGCACACACACACACACACACACACACACACACACACACACACACACACACACACATACATACACATTTTTTTTTTAATTTGTATTTGGGCACTGGTGGCTCATGCCTGTAATTCTAGCTACTCAGGAAGCTGAGATCACAGAGTTTCAACTTGAAACCAACCCTGGAAGGAAAACAGAAGGAAGTGGAGCTGTGTCTCAAGTGATAGAATGCTATCCTTGAGCACAAAAGCCCAGGGACAACACCCCGGCCCTGAGTTCAAGCCTTAGGACTGTCACACAAAAATAAAATGATCAGATAAAGCCTTTTATCATGCTGATTCCCTTTCCTTGGGTTCTCTACACTACAATAGGCTTATAAGGCTGTCACTCAAAGCGTCTTACCCTCCACTAACCAAGGGATAGACAAGCTTCCCAAGCAAGAGCTACTGATTTGCTATCAGAATCTGAAATTCAAGCAAGACACTCTAAGATGAAAAGGCGGTAGTTAGAACTGAAAAATGTAATAGCTTTGCATTCACCTGTGTCCAGGTCTCTAGGCTCTGCTTTGTCTCACTCCCACTTCCCGTTTGCCAGCTTTTCCTGCACACCTGTTCCTCCACATACACACATTGCTTCTGTTTTCTTTTTTCCTCTCAGTCATCTACCTTGGCTGATGTAACAAGTAACTGCACACTGGGTGACATAAGCAACAGACACTGGTTTCTCATAGTTCTGGGAAGCCAAGGCCAACAGGCCTGACAAGTTGCACTGTCTGAGGAGAACACTATCCCTGCTCCTGGGAGCTCCACCCACACGACCTGATTCCTGACATCCCAAAGGCCCCATTTCCTAATGCCATCACACCTCAGGCTTAGATTTCAGCAGAGGAATTTGGGAGCAACACAAATGCTCAGTACATCAGCTTAACAACATTTCTTGGATTTTTCTTTTAACCAAAGAACTAGCACTGAACCCAACAGAAAGACATACTTGCCAACTATGTCTAAATCACCTGCTAATCAATACAGCATGAGGCAAAATCATAACAGACCTAGAGCAAAATGGTACTTGGCTTTCACACACATTAGTATCATCTGGGGAGCTGTTAAAAATTGCTCCCAGGCTGCACCCCACAGCAATTAAATAGGCACCGCTGGGACAGGATTAGGGCACCAGAGTTTATTAAAGCTCCCTGAGTGATTAACAGGCTATTGCTTTGAAGAATAAGCACAGAATAACAAGAAATTTGGGGGAAAGAAAAATGAGCAGATTAGCAAATGAAATACAGTGTATAAAACCATAATAATTAAAATAAGAACTGACAGACTAATCAAGAGGACCAAACAAAAGAAAACAAAAACAAAAGTGAAGTATATATAACTTAAAGTATAATAGAGGTGGCGTTTCAAACCAGGGGAGAAAAATCTAAATGGATTGCTCAGTAAATGCTGTGGCAACAGCTAACCATTTGGAAATGTAAAGCACTGCAATAAATTCCAGATGAAACAAGTGTTAGAACAAGAAAATTAAAACTAAGCAGGGCAGGTGGCTCACACCTGTAATCCTAGCTATTCAGGAGGCTGAGATCTGAGGATCATGGCTCAAAGCCAACCCGGGCACTAAAGTCTGAGAGATTCTTATCGCCGATTAACCACAAGAAAACAGGAAGTGGCGCTGTGGCTCAAGTGGTTGGGCAGTATCTTTGAGCTGATAGAACTTAGGGACAATGGCCAGACCCAGAGTTCAAGCCCCATGACCAAGAAGAAGAAGAAGGATGAGAAGGAAGAACAACAGCAAAGAAAACTTAAACTACACAAATGTGTGGTTTTGCTTATATGGTGTCTATCCATCCTTCTTTTGGTAATAATTCCCCAGCTTTCAGTCTATTTAACTGAGAACTGGGGGAAAGGAATGAAAATACATTAATCTCCACTGTAAAATAAATTATAAAAGAAAAAATGAGGGGCCGGGAGTGTGGCCTAGTGGTAGAGTGTTTGCCTAGCATGCACAAAGCCCTGGATTCAATTCCACTGAATCACATACACAGAAAAAATGAGAAGTGGTATTGTTCAAGTGGTAGAGCACTAGCCTTGAGAAAGGCCCAAGACAGTACCCTTTCCCTGAGTTCAAGCTTCAAGACTAGCAAAAGAAAAAAGGGAAAAAATATGAGATGGTAAAATATCAACCAGGTGCTGGTAACTCACTCCTATAATACTTGCTATTCAGGATGCTGAGATCTGAGAATGCTGGTTAATAGCCAGCTGGGCAGACAGAATTGGTAAGCTGCTCAAGTGGTAAGCCAGCCTGGAGCAGAAAAAGCTAAGTGTGAGGTTAGTGTGAGTGTACAGTCCAAATCTCAGTAGTGGCACACACAGAAATGTTATCACTTTTGTGGATCATATTGACAGAATTGTGTGTGTTATCTGTGGAAATTAGAAACCCTTGCAGTGCAAATGGCAAGAATTTTGTTTAACAATACATGTACCTTCAATTCAGTAACTCCATTCCTTTTTTTTTTGCCAGTCCTGGGCTTGAGCTCAGGGCCTGAGCACTGTCCTTGGACTTTCTCAAGGCTAGAGCTCTACCACTTGAGCCTCAGCACCACTTCCGGCTTTTTTTCTATGTATGTGGTAGCGAGGAATTGAACCCAGGTCTTTGTGCATGCTAGGCAAGCACTTTAACCACTAGGCCAAACTCCCGGCCCCCGAAACTGGTACTCTTATACCTTGTTGGTAGGAATATAAAATGGTTCCCCTACTAAGAAAACAATATGAAAGAAAACTCAAAAAATATCAAACATTCAATTATCATATAATTCCACCATTCCATTTCTGTATATATACACAAACAAATAGAAAGCAAAGACTCAAACAAATAGCATATATACAATTGCCACAAGATAGAGGCAACACAACTATTCATTAGTAAGTGAATAAATCAACAAAAGATGGCACATATAACAGAATATTATTCAGGATGTGGATGTTGTGTGTGGCTATAACAAATGCCACACACAGAGAAATTTATAAAAATAGAAGTAATTGACTTGTAATTCTAGAGGATGAGTTCAAGAAGGATGACTATATCTGGTGAAGTTTCCTGCTTGCATATTGCCTACCACAGAAGGTATTGCATGGTGAAAGAACACACATGTGAGAGAGGAAAGCACTACAGTCTCTCTTTCATCAGCACCCCCGCCCCAGCAGGGTATCTGCCCTAACCTAGCCACCTCTTACAGGCCCCAACTTTCAGTTATGTGATATTGGAGGTAACGTTTCTAACATATGAACTTTGGAGCACTCATTCAAGTCACAGAGGATAATCTGTTAAATGAAATAAGCTAGTCACAAAATAATTGACGCTCTGTGATTCCATTTATCCACAAAACTAGAGTAAGCCAAACTCTTTGAGTCAGAAAGGTGAAGTAGCACACAGGATGCTAAGATGAGAGGATGTTGAAATCCAGGCCAGCCTGAGCTAATTACTAGGATCTGTCTTTTAAAAAGAAAATCATAAATAAAGAAAATAGAATGAACCTTTCTAGGGGCTGGCGTGTGAGTGAGTGGATAATAGGTGATAGAAAATGGAAATTCGCATTTAAGGAAGGAGCATTTCAGTCTTGCAAGATGAAGTGTAAGAAAGGGATGAGAACAATTGCAAGCCAATATAAATGCATTTAGGATCACACAACTGTACACTTAAAATGATTTAGGTGATGATATTTATGTTAGGCATATTTTATACCACAATTTTAAAATTCTGTGGAAAAATTGGATGCTGATTGCTCATGCCTGTAATCACAGCTACTCAGGAGGCTGAGATATGGGGATCATGGTTCAAAGCCAGCCTAGGTAAGCAAGTCTGAAAAACTCTTATCTCTAATTAACCACCAGAAAACTGGAACTGAACCAGTGGATCAAAGTGGTAAAGTGCTAGCCTTGAGGGAAAAAAAAAAAAAAGAACTCAGGGATAGCATCCTGGCCCTGAGTTCAAGCTATGGGGGAAAAGAAGTATTTGTATTTATTTTTATTTTTATCTTTTCTTTGGGGAGAGGAGAGTACCCAGCCCAGAAATGTGTTCTTAAGATGAGTTCCAATACTAACTTTTTGCCTGGGAAGATGTCTTACACCTATAGTCTTAGCTAATTTTTAAGGCTGAGATCAGAAGGATCTCAGTTCAAGGCTAGCCTGAGGACAAAAGTTCAAGACTACATCTCACTCATTTAAAGGAAGAAGGAGGAGGAGAAGGAGGAGGAGGAGGAGGACAAAAAGGAGGAGGAGGAGGAAGAGGAGGAGGAGGAGGAGGAAGAGGAGGAGGAGGAAGAGGAGGAGGAGGAGGAGGAGGAGGAGGAAGAGGAGGAGGAGGAGGAGGAGGCAGGAGCATGGTAGTACAGATCAGTCATTCCAGTTACACAGAAAAGTGTCAGTAGAAGGACTGATTTCCAGACCCACCCAGGAAAAAAAAGGCAAGAGCAAGATACTTATCTTAAAAAAAAAAAAAAAAAGTCTGGGAGTTTGGCCTAGTAATAGAGTGCTTGACCACATACATAGAAAAAAATCCGGAAGTGGGGGGGAGGAAAATGGGGACAAAAACATGAGAGGGGGTGTCAATGTGTGAGAAGTAATGTACCCTTTGTCTGGTGAATGTAACTGTGACCCCCTCTATACATTACAACAAAAAAAAATAGAAAGAAAGAAAAAGAACCTGGAAGGGGTGCTGTGGCTCTAGTGGGCAGAGCTGTAGCCTTGAGAAAGCCCAAGGACAGTACACAAGCCCTGAGATCAGGTCCTAAGACTTGCAAAAAAAAAAAAAAAACGGGGGAGGGGAAGGGAATGTGCCCAGTGGTAGAGTTGTGCCTAGCACGCAGGAAGCCCTGGGTTTGATTCCTCGGTACCACATACACAGAAAAAGCTAGAAGTGGTGCTGTGGCTCAAGTGGTAGGGTACTAGCCTTGAGAAAGTCCAAGGACAGTGCCCAGGACCTGAGTTCAAGCTCCAGGACTGGCCAGAAAAAAAAAAGGAGCAAATAGGGTGGAGGGTATGGCTCAAATGATAGAGCATCTGTCTAGCAAGAGCAAAGCGTTGGGCCATTATTTTTATTTGGAATCATTGTTTATAAAGTAGAAAGACTAGTGGGAGGGACTTAAAAGCATCTCAGAGGATCTTTAAATAAAGTCTTTACAAAAGTAATTACAGGAAATCAGTAATGACGTCATTTTATAAAGTACAAGTCACTTCTTGGTGGTGTAACTTTCCACATTGAAATTCTGTTCCACAGTTTCTCAGCAGCTCCATTTCACTCCCAGAGGCTGCTCATAAAGAATCTAGCGGCCCAGTCATGCATGCCAGGGACCTAAAAAATCTGAGAGGATTCACTTGGCTAGCCAAGAACTCTTAACTAGAGGAGATCTAGTTTCTTTCTCAGGCCTGGAATGAAAGAGTGAAAATATTTCCATTCAAAATAGGGACTTCAATCTAAATGAAATCCTATACCTTTTCTTTTAAAATTAGAGGGGTGAGAGTATAGCACAGTGATACAGCACTTAATTAGGATGTGAGAGTCCCGGGTTCTGCCCACCACAACACAGAGGAAATCTAAGCATTGTAGGGAGTCAATAGGAGGAGGGTAGGTGAATAGAGAGAAGAATAATGTTCAATGTACATATATAAAAATGGAACCAGCTACTTGAGCAGTAGGTGGGGTTGTAGAGATGAGTGTGAAGGAGTGACACTGATCAAGATGAACTCAAGTTTATGTGCTCATAAACTGACTTGTTCAAGAAAACTCCTTTGTACAAGTACTACTTCCGGTTTTTTCTGTGTACGTAGTACCCAGGAATCACACCCAGGGCTTCGTGCGTGCTAGGTAAACACTCTACCACTAGGCCATGCTCCTGGTCCCACAATTGCTTTATTTTAAAAACTATTTCTAGCCCAGCACTGGTGGTTCATGCTTGTAATTCTAGCTACTGAGGATGCTGAGATCTGAGGATCACAATTCAAAGCCAGTCCATGCAGGAAAGTCTGTGAGGAACGTCTTTGATCTTCAATGAACCACCAAAAAATAAAAATTAAAAAAAAATCTTCAAGTTGAAGCAGTGGCTCAAGGGGTACAGTGCCACCCTTAGCAATAAATAAAGAAATAAATAGTTCAGGGGCAGCACCCAGGCACTGAGTTCAAGCCCCAGGATCAGCACACACACAAAAAGATTATTTTTTAATAATAAGAAAATAGGAAACCTCTAGAGCAACTGCTTAGCATATAACATGACAGAAATCAAATGCAAATAATTCTCACTTTTTGTCAGAAACCCCAAATGTTGAGGCATCTCAGGAGAGGTAGCTGCTTGCTTCCCTTCCTGTCTGTTTTAATATGTGCTGAGGATTTATAGACACAAAAGTGCCATTGTGGATTCAGGATGAAAATTTGTATAATTTGAGCTGAGGATATGGCTATTACAAGTCCTCATTGACAACCAGACTCAGTGAAGCTGTTCAAAAGTGTTACACAAAGCACAGAAAAGTCCTTAGTTCAGTAGTGAAAACAGTTATTACCATCTGCCCTTTGACCCTGGTGTTTTTGTTCCAGAAACATCATTCTATCTGTTTCTGAGGTTTGTTTAGACTAGCTTTGGTAATTTTATGCAAAAAGTATATAAAAATGTTGGTTCACTCGGACATTTGGTGAGAGGGCTCTTGAATAAATTAAAAGGCATGATACATTCACATTTCTGAGTTTTCTAAGTTGTTTTCAAATGCTACTCAGATGTGCTACATCATACAGATACTTCCAATCAAAGGTCTCCTCGTCTCTCTGGTATGTTTGTCTAAATTATTCGTCCCAGTCATTACATGATGCTAGAGCAAGAAAATTCAGTCAGCAATAGTAATCCAGCCAGATGCAACCTATAGGCTTAGTTAAAAAAAAAAAATCACGGGCCAGGAGTTTGGCCTAGTGATAGAGTGCTTGCCTCGCATGCACGAAGACCCGGGTTCGATTCCTTGGTACCACATACTTAGAAAAAGCCAGAAGTGGTGCTGAGGCTCAAGTGATAGAGTTCTAGCCTTGAGAAAAATTCAAGGTCAGTCCTCAGGCCCTGAGCTCAAGCCCAGGACTGGCCAAAAAAAAAAAAAATCACAATGCCAATAAATCAGTCAAAGGTGGGCACGATAGCTCATGTCTGTAAGCCTAGCTCTGAGATCTGAGGATCGAGGTTCAAAGTCAGCCTGGGCACTAAACTCCCTGAGACTGTTATCTCTAAGTAGCCACCAAAAAAAAGTGGAAGTGGTGTTGTGGCTCAAGGGGCAGGGTGGTAACCTTGAACTGAAAAGCTTAGGGGCAGTGCCCAGGCCCAGAGTTCAAGCCCTGTGACCAAAAACAACAACCACCACAACAAAAATGAATCAGCTCTTGCTAGCTAGCTTAGCTAAACATGTACATATTCCCATAACCCGGCAGCTTCACATCTAAGTACAAACTAAAAAATATGTGCACATGAGTTGTGGAAGTTTGCTGTAATACTGTTTATAGAAACATACTTGGAAAAAACCTTAACGTCCATCAGCAGGAAATTAGCATGATTGTTTAATCAAATGCCAAAGAAGTTAAAGTAAATACAGTACTATACATACTAACAACACAGTTGGATACCTACCATGCCTTTGGAAGCATGCAAAGAGAAGAACAAAGACTGGTATGTCAATGTTGGGTAGTTTTTCTGTTTCTCTTTTTTCTTTCTTTCTTTTCTTTTTTTTTTTTTTAATTTTTTGCCAGTCTTGGGGCTTGAACTAAGGGCCTGGGAACTATCCTTGAGCTTTCTCAAAGCTAGCACTCTACCACTTGAGCCAGAGCACCACTTCTGATTTTCTTTATGTAAGTGGTAGCTATGCTAGGCAAGCACTCCATCACTAGGCCACACTCACAGCCCTAGGGTTGTTGTTGCTATTGTTGTTTTATAATTCAAAACATGGGCTAATCTAACTCAGTGAGAGGGAATCTCAGAGTTGTTCTTATTTACATTTCCTTTATAGCCAAGGATGATGAGCATTTCCTCGTGGTTTTTTTTGTTGTTGCTGCCATTCTTACTTCTGAGAAGTCTCTCCTTAGTTCCTTTGCCCATTTAGTGATTAGTTTATTGGGTTTCAGAGGGATTAATTAAAAATCAAAAACAAAAAAAACCTTCAATATAAATTTATCATTTAAAGATCCAAGTTAAAATCCTTATCAGTGTTTCTTTATCATTGTAAGTTTTTATTTGATTATGGTCTAAGAAGTTATTTTAATTCATTGGGGCACAAATTTATGTGGCATTATTTATGAACTTTTTGGATATAATTAAATTTACCTAAAAGCTTAATTGCTTTTAAGTTAATTAATCTAAACTCTGGGGCCTGAGTATTTAAGATCATATTTTATGTGAGAAACTAGTTTTCAGATGTGCTGTTTTACAAAGCATGGTTTTATATGCGTTGTCTTGGAGAGAATTCCCCAGAATTCCAGTTAAGGGTTTATAATACTCTCATATTAAATCTGGGCAGGAGCCAGGTATAGGCCAGCTAAACCATCATTGCTCCAAATAAGAAATAGATACTGGGAATCTATCTCTAAAGACAGCCCTAATTTGCGACCCCTGAAGGCATGCCAGAGTTCAAGAAGGCTGAGACAGGATATTGCACAATGGTAAAGTAAAATGTATGTGATAGTTTGCCACTTCTTGTATTTAACTCTCATCTTCAAAATAAGACAAATGGAGGCTGAGAGTCTGGCCTAATTCTAGAGTGCTTGCCTAGCATGCACGAACACCCAGGTGTGATTCCTTGGTACAACATACATAGAAAAAAGCCAGAGGGGCCAGGAGTTTGGCCTAGTGGTCAAGTGCTTGCCTAGCATACACAAAGACCTGGGTTCGATTCCTAGGTACCACATATGTAGAAAAAGCCAGAAGTGGTGCTGTGGCTCAAGTGGTAGAGCCCTAGCCTTGAGAAAATCCAGGGACAGTGCTCAGGCCCTGAGCCCAAGCCCAAGCCCAGGACTGGCAAAAAAAAAAAAAAGAAAGAAAGAAAGTAAAAAACCAGAATTGGTGCTGAGTCTCAAGTGGTAGAGCTCCAGCATTGAGAAAGTCCAAGGACAGTGCTCAAGCCCACGACGGGCAACAGTGAAAAACCTTGATTCCCCCACTTCCCAGGCAGTATTAAGAAAGGAGAAGCTGGCTGGGAGTTTAGCCTAGTGGCAGAGTGCTTGCCTAGCATGCACGAAGACCAGAGTTTGATTCCTCAATACGTTCATAGAGGTAAAAAAAAAAAAAAAAAAAAGCCAGAAATGGTGCTGTGGCTCAAGTGGTAGAGCTCTAGCCTTAAGAAAGACCAACAACAGTGCCCAGGCCCTGAGTTCAAGGCCCAGGACTGGCAAAAAATAATTTTTTTTAAATTAAAAAAAAATCAGAGAAGCCTGTATCATGGAAGAATTTATTTCCTCCATGAGAAGAAAATGCAGAGTGGGTAACCGTGGTGACATTGAAGCCCGGTTGTCTGGGAAGTAAACACACCAGCCTTTGCTCCCATCATCCAGCCTCTTGCCAATATAACCCATTCGCCAGCCTACTCAATAGGCACATGTCAGGACATCTCAGGGAGTATTCAACAACACAGATCATGACACAGGGAAGGAAAAGGCAGAGAATGAAACTTGGGAGCCAAGAAGACAGTGAGTTGTCATATCTCAGAGAAAACAAGAATGCTATTTCGTAAGCAAATTGTATGTTCATTGCCAAAACGAGAAGGGGTGGGAGAAGGGGTAATACCATCCGAAAAGAAATGTATTCATTACCTGACTTCTGTAACTGTAACTCCTCTGCATATCTCCTTTATAATCACAATAAATAATTTAAAACTTAAAAAAAGAAATGTACTTATTACCTGGCTTGTGAAACTGTAAACCCCACTGTGTATCACCTTTATAGTCACAATAGAAATATTTGTTTTAAAATAAGGCACAAGTGGCAGAGAAAATACCTAAAGATGGATATTCTAAAGCCCCAAATCTATATTTGGTAGATGTTGATAACTCACAGAACTAGGATTACCTAGTTACTTACAAAAACATTTCAGATATCCTTAACGCTGGGCGTTGATGGCTACTTGGAAGGCTAGCTAAAATAAAATAAAACTTAGCTTTGAAAGTGAAGGCAAGTTGGGTTGGTGGCACATGCCTCTAGTTGAAAGGACTGGAGAAGCTGAAGCATGAAGAACGTGAGCTCCAGAATTTGTTGTGTGACAATATGATGGCACAAGTGAGAGGCTGGGCTTATGTATGAGGTTGTAGTAAAAGTAGGTGCACTAAGTGTTATGTAAAAGTAACTCCAGACTCTTCTTTTTCTTTCCATCAGTCCTGGGGCTTGAACTCAGGGCCTGAGCAGAGTCCTCAGGCATTCTCAAGGCTAGTACTCTACCACTTGAGCCACAGCCCCACTTCCAGCTTTTTCTATGTATGTGGTACCAAAGAATCAAACCTGGGTCTTTGTGCATAGTAGACAAGCACTCTACCACTAGGCTAAACTCCTAGCCCTATTCCTGTATGTGGAATATATAAATTTCACCTATGAAACTTAGATCCCATGATAGGTCATTATGCATATATAAATATTTCAAAATCCAAAACATTCCTCCTCTCAGACATTTCATATAAGAGATGTTTAAGATGTTATTAATAACTACAAAACCAAATACAGTAACAAACTCAGTGGTAATGACCCAGCTACACATGACAGCCCTGATTCTCTTCTTACCTGTGTCTCAGTAAGCATTGAGACTCTGCTAGCTTTTTAGAAGCCCTGCTAAGTTGTTTAAACTTGTTTCCATTTCATTTAAGATGGACAAAAACTGTTAGACAGACAATTGTGTTGCTATTTTAAAAATTTGGGGGGCCAGGAGTTTGGCCTAGTGGTAGAGTGCTTTCCTAGCATAAAGACCCAGGTTTGATTCCTCACAACCACATACATAGAAAAAAAGCCAGCACTGATTCTGTGGCTCAAGTAGTAAAGCTCTAGTCTTAAGAAAACCCAAGGACAGTAGTCAGGCCTGAGCCCAAGCCCAGGACTATCAAAGAAAAAACAAAACAATTAATCCTTTCCTTGGGCTAGGAATGTGGCTTAGTGGTAGAGTGCTTGCCTAGCATGCATGTAGCCCTGGGTTCAATTCCTCAGTACCATATAAGCAGAAAAAGCCAGAAGTAGTGCTGTGTCTCAAGCAGTAGAGCGCTAGCCTTGGTGGGGGTGGGGGGGAATCCCAGGAACAGTGCCCAGGGTCTGAGTGCAGGTCCCAGGACTGACCAAAAAAAAATCCTTTTCCTAGTCTGCATAAAATAAGCAGGAAACAAAAATGACAACCAAGTACCAAAATGAAAGACTATAATAAGTACTGCTATCTCCTGGGGTAAGACAAATTGATCTGCATTTAATTTTTTTGTGGACAAAGTACTCAGCCCAATTTTTCATGGATGAGAACGCAAGCTCACAAAAGCTTATAGAAAGAAAATGTTGGGCTGGGAATATGTCTTAGTGGTAGAGTGCTTGCCTAGCATGCATGAAGCCTCTGGTTTGATTCCTTAGTACCATGTGCACAGAAAAAGTCAGAAGTGGTGCTGTGGCTCAAATGGTAGAGTGCTAGCCTTGACCAAAAGAAGCTCAGGGACAGGGTCCAGACTCTGAGTTCAAGCCCCAGAACTGTAGGACTGGGGTGGGGGGGGGATGATGCTTATCAAAATGAACTCCAAGAAATGGAAACAAAAGTTTTGTTTGGTTTTTTTTTTTATTTGTTTTGGTTTTTGTCAGTCATGGGGATTGATCTCTGGGCCTGGCTGC